>NC_134692.1:112901591-112914091 GCF_050947455.1 Rhinoderma darwinii
AAATAAGGGTTAAATGGAACTTTTAAAACCTCGTGGATTTATAAAGAGGACCTATTAGATGCCTTACCATGTTTGTAAATACTTATGTTCCCCATATTATAGCAATTCTGGAGCCTCTTTTCTTAGAACTCTGCAGAGTGCTGTTCCTCTCTTACTCCTCCTAGAAATCAGGGCTGTGGAATTGGAAAGCCAGAATTCCGACTCAAACTCCCCTATTTTTCCACTGTAAGGGTATGTTCACACTCAGTAGCAAAATACGTCTGAAATGACAGAGCTGTTTTCGCCTGAAAACAGCTCCTGATTTTCAGATGTTTAACAACTCGCGTTTTTCGCGGTGTATTTTACGGACGTTATTGGAGCTGTTTTTCAATGGAGTCAATGAAAACCGGCTCCAAAAACGTCCCAAGAAGTGACATGTACTTTTTTTTCGCGGGCGTCTTTTTACGCGCCGTCTTTTGACAGCGACGTGTAAAATTACACCTCGTGGGAACAAAACACCGTAAAACCCATTGAAAGCAATGGGCAGATGTTTGTAGGCGTAATGGAGCCGTCTCTTCAGGCGTAATTCGAGGCGTAAAACGCCTGAATTACGTCTGAAAACACTGCGTGTGAACATACCCTTAGACTCCAGCTCAGACTCCTTCACAAATGGCTTTTATATATATATATATATATATATATATATATATATATATATATATATATATATATAATAAGCCCGGTAGTCTGCTCGCTGGATATAAATGAATGACTGGCTGGTAATGTAAGAAAAGCGAGAACAATGTGCGCTCAGATAACTTTATGCCGCTATCTACATATATGTCTTCTAAATCAGGTGCAAGTCTGAAATAAAACAACTTCTAAAAAGTGTTAAAACTATATGCTATATTACGTACTTGCCTTAATACGGTCTTCCTGTTTTCTCAGCAGTTGTGAGATAATTGCAGGCACACCCTGTACGGGCGGCTTTAACCAGAGGGCAAACGGTACACCTGCACCAAACCCCTGGCAGCACTATTTTCAACTGTGTTTGTCTCTCCTGGATTCGGACACAGATGAAAACTCATAAGGTGGGGGAGGGGTGGAGGGTGGACAGGGTTGTGCATCTTCCCCTATCTACAGTATGTGTGTACTCTGCTAACCCTTGCATTGTTCACCTTTATTGTTGGTCTGTCTTTCTTCTCCCCTTCTGTGTCGGTATGGCCATTCTCCCCCCCTGTAGTTATGTTCAGTAGCGTGCGGATCGCTGCAGCGCCAATGAACACTCTTGTAGCGTTTCTGGTTGTCAGGGAGATGGACTTTCCCAGGCTATCAGGCTGGGAAAGAGGAGAAGCGCAGCGCCAGTTGAGTGGCGAGGATGGATGGTGAAAATGGGGCAGCGAGGAGGGTTGCGTGGCAGAGCGGGAGACTGAGTAATAAGTACAGCACAGCCCGCAGTGCTGCCCAATCAACGAGAACAAAAACAATATTATTATTATTATATAATATATATTATACAGTATTATAACGGCCCTGCGCCCAGGAGAGTGCAGTAACTCCTGCTCTGGTCTTCACTACTGAGCATGTGCAGCACAGATTTGCACATTTTGCAGCATGAAGATACTTAGTCTAATAAGGGAGAAGAGACCACACCAGAGAGCTGATCTATCGCCGTATTATCATTCATAGAACATATATTTATGTGGTTCAAATTTCTAAACTTTTCTAAATTCATATAAAAATAAATATACAACAATCTATGCATTTAATAAATGAATACAATACTATTAATATAAAATATTTTTTATTTTGAAGCCAGAGTTGGTACATTTCTACCGACTACACCAAAAAAAGACCCCGACTCCACAGCTCTGCTAGAAACGGATGAATAAATTGACAATTGGATGTTACCAGTTGGGGGTGTGTCTGTACAGACTGAAAATGTCCAATCTGTGCCGACACAGTGTAGGGACACGCCCCTTTGACAAGGCGAATGGTAACACCCAGTTGTTAATCTATTCATACATTTCCAGGAGGAATAACATAGTGGTCAGTTCTAAGAAAAGATGTTCCAGAATTGTTATTTCATGGGGAATACAAGTATTTACTAAACCAGATATCTCAGGGGAGCTAATAAGTCCTCTTACAAGGGGTTATCCAGGCTATTAAAATTAAGGGCCTATCCTGAGAATAGGCCATCAATATGAGATCTGATGGGCTCCGACTACAGGCACACCTGCCATTCAGCTGTTTAAAGGGGCCGCGGGATAACCCCTTTAAATATCTGCCTTTTAATCCTTGTAAGACATGCCATATGAATGAATAAGGCTATTTTCTGGAACCTGTCGACAACTCATGTGGCTGATAAAAAGGGGCGTGGCTAAACAGTAGCATGTAATGCATTGTATTCATTCATGCGATGTGCAATTTGTTCATGCAAAAACTAACCGCACAGGCCGGAGATATAGTAGTCACTGGACACACAAGAGACGGTTTAATGGAATGTATATTTTCCTAGAAGCCTCAGGAGAAAATTTCAGGAAGTTTTAAACAATGATAGAGATTTATTTAAACTAGTGAAAAAAAGTGGCCCGAAGCAACCAATCCAATTCCAGCTTTCATTTTTAAGCGCCCCTTTTGAAAATGAAAGAAGAAATCAGATTGGTTGCTATAAGCAACTGCTCCACTTTACTTTGCACCAGTTTTAATAGATCTCCCCCAGTGCTGTTATGGATACAAAAACACCCAGTATTTACTATGGAACGTTGTGTGGTTGTTTCTGCAGCAAACCACAAGTTTTTAAAGCGCTTGATCTATACAGTCAGAAAGAATGTAGTGAGTGCGTGCAAAATATGAGACACTTGTCACACTTATGTACCTCAGGCAGAGTTATCGGATTTTCACAATGAATAAAGCAACCAAAAAATGTCACGTATCAATTCAGACAGACCATTTATTTCCGGTAAACTATACGGATGGACGGAGTATAAGCCACCGGACTCATTGTGAAAAATGACACTGCGGGGGTTAAACCTTCAAAAGTGAAAATTTGCAGATCGAAGGGTTTGAATACATAAGACTAATACTGCCAATCAAGCGCAATTGCTTATTCCATACATAGATGTAGCAGAGTATATATATGTAGTAGAGCTGAATTTGGCATTTGAAGAAAAACTCTACTTTTGCTCATCAATTTTCAACTTTCCACTGTTAAAAGCTAAATAACATGTTGAGTAACTTTGTGAATTCTTTGCTTTAAATATCTTCTACTAATTTTGATTTACATAATGTTTTCACCATTCACGTTTTCCCATTTGTGGCCTATTCACAGGATGTGACGTTCAGATGCGGGGTCCCACCACCTCCATCTCCAGAACAGGTCACCCTGAACCCCGTCTAAAGGCCCCATTACACCGCCGATAATCGGCCGGTGCAGCGAGCGCCGATCAACGAGACATTGTTGATCGGCGCTCGTTTGCTCAGGTCACACAGAGCTATGGATGAGGAAGAGCGGTCGTCTCTCCGATCACTCGTCCCCTATACGTTACACAGGGAGATAAGCTGCAGACAACGATAATATTTTACTTTTTTAAAACGATATGACCAGCAGATGATGGAGCGTTTGCTCGTTCATCTGCTGATCGTTCTCCTGTTTGTACAGGGCAATTATCAGCAACGAGCGTTCTATGAACACTTGTCTGCCCGATATTCGCCCAGTGTAAAACCCCCTTTACCTTCTCTTCCTCTCAGGCCACTGACTGAGGGGTCATTCAGACGAGAGTATATGTAGTCCGTGTGACGGCCATTAGAACAACGGCCGTCACATGGACTCATGTACTTCAATGGGACCGTTCACACGACCGTTGTTTCAACGAAGTGTGTAAAGGGTACGTAAAAAAATAGGACATGTCCTATGTTACTGCATGTCACGCATCTCTCCATAGACTGGGGTTTTTCACATCCAAGGTTAGCTACGCTCGTGTGAATGCAGCTTGACAAGGTGGTCCGGAGTATGGAAACAGCTGAACTATGCTGTTTCCGTAATTCCCAGAAAGGTGAATGGGAGTTACGGAAACAGCGTAGCACAGTCAGCTACGCTGTTTCCGTAGCTTCAGAGTTCTGGGAACAGCGTAGTTTGTGCACTACTCAGTTTCCGTAAATCTCATTCCCTTTAATGGGAGTTATGGAAGGAGTATAGCTCAGCTGTTTCCGTACTGCCGACCACCTCATCATCATTCAGTCCCCGGGGAACGGTGAGAGCAGGACAAGGTAGTAGAGGGGGGTCAGGGGCCCTGTTCCAGAGATAGGGGAGGTGGGACCTGCATTTATGGTACATCCTATGGACATTTAAAGGTACATCCTATGGATATACCATAAGTTGGAAAACCCATTTAAAGATCAGAAGTTTGCTGGTTTTCTGCTACCAGAGAGAAGTGCATTGTGGGAGTTCAAATGACAGTCCGAGCGCTAGCTGTTAGGTCATGTCAGAAAGCAAAGAAGAGAAACCCGTTGTCTGTTTCCATTAGCAACCAGCACATTTTTGAAAGTAGGAAGAAATATGAATGAAGAAATTATAATTCGTATTAAAAAACAGTCAAACAAAGAATTTGCAAAACATGTATGCACCTTGACCCACAGTGTCACGCCTAGATTGTAATCTCTTATGGGCAGGGACCGCTTTCCTTTTGTCTCGTTGTTTATTTGATTTGATTACTTGTGTGTTAATTTTCCCATTGTAAAGCGATGTACAATATGGCCTTTTTTACACTGCGGTTGGACAGCGCATGTCGGAGATTTCCATCAGAAAGATTCCCTGATGGAAACCTCTGACAGATGCCACTGTATGGGCATACTCCTAGATTGTAAGCTCTTGTGAGAAGGCTCCTCACTCCTCTTGTTTGAATTGCTTATTTAGTTTTGTTGCTGATATTGTCTGTAGATGTTCCCTCTGAATTGTAAAGTGCTGCGGAATATGTTGGCGTATATAAACAATGATTATTACTATGTTGGCTTCTATTAAACCTATAGGTCATGGAAAGCTCATGATATACACATTTAACAGAAGCCTGTGACATATTCCATACTGGTAAACGTACGCTGTGAACGTAGTGTAAAAGGGCCTATGCTGGTGATCCATAGATAAACAGGTTATTATTATTATTATTATTAATAATAATAATAATGAATGATGGTGACAAACTCTGCTCTGTGACATCTGACGATCTTGATCTACATCTGTAATATGAAACATTTATGTTCATCATAAACAAATATATTGCAAACAACCTCAAAATATAAAAATGAATGCAATGAAAAGGAGCTATGAAAGCAGAATTGTAATATGGGAAGAAGATGAAATGGAGACAGGGAAGTTGATTTCCACATAAAGCAGAGGTAATGATTTACACCCAGACCTTGGGCCACAGTATGCGTGAGATCATACAATCCCGTCAGTACAAGACAGACGGAAGATGATGTCATCTGTAAGTATTGTTTATAGACGAGGTTGGGTCATCATGCCCTCGCCTCTCTGTACTTTATAAAGCGTTTAGCAGCAAGAAACAAACCCTGGTAACTTAGTGTATGTACATTACAGATGTAGCAGAGCTAAGCTTCTCACATGCGGCACAGGCAAGTTTGTCACAACTTATCATGATATCATAATGTGTGATCGGTGGTTTTGCATAGGACTGCAGGTAAACCTACTGCAATAAGTGCATTATGCAGTCCAACCAATGCATGTGTGCATATATGTATTGACTAAAACCCTATATTTAATAGTACAAGCAGTTCTCGCATAGTATCTAAAGAGTCAATCCCAGGTAGGGCGATCCATGCTGCGTAGAATTCCACGCCGCAGCTTTATATTTCCTTCATATGCAGATACTTTATGAATCTTAATAGAAATTCTCGGAGACAATGACATCACTGAGCTTACCATGCCCGTCTCTAGACCGTATGTAAAACCCATTTGGGAACATAATGATAGTTTAACGTCATCAATATAAAGAAGGAAATCGCGGGATGAGGTAAGGAAGACAATTCACGGGCTAAAAGATTTTAACCTAGCAGGGAGGCAATAGTTACTCCAACATTGTCAGATCCAAATCAATTAAAACCACTTTGCTAACCATTAGAAAGTCCATAATCATCTTAAGTGCTTCTGATAGGTCACTGGGTATATGCAGGTCCTGTCGGACATTGGGTCATCCACACATAGGCTTGTCCTATTAACCAGCTTAATGCAGAAAACAGATGTACAATGCAAGGATGCGGACACTGCAGACGCTGGAACCGCACTCATCTGGAAACCGCTCAAGCCGGCTGAAATCATGTCTGCATTGCAACGCATCCCCCTCCACCAGCCAGATACCACAAGCTTACTGACCTTCCTTCAGACTTTTCTGGCTGTTTGCATCAAGACATTCCTTGTCTTTCAATGGATCAAAATCCCCAGCAGGTATAATCTCTGTAAAACCAGGCGGCTTTTTACTGCTATCAATCATGATGAGGCTGCTTCCAAATAATATATATCCAGCAAATACCAGGGGAGGTGACGCAATGTGGACTGCAGGAACAGCGCAAAATCCTTCTTGGGATAGGCGTCAAAAGCGGACAAATTACATGGCTAAGCCAGGGGAAAAGCCATGGTGCTTCCTTTCAATTGTGACTTGCACACACAGTGAATTCTCCCAGACAGGGAAGCGGAGCTGTGGAAACAGCAGAGTGCAGATCTCCACCCACTCTGTACAGCAGCTCTCCACCCACCAGCAGTGATACTGTGTTCCCAGTATAATAACCAACGCTGACTGTGAATCCAGCAGCAGCCACTGTTAGGACAAGACACATTGTCACTGCTGTGTGCATGCTTGCTGGTGGAGAGGACTTGGCAGCCAACCACCCGGCTGCTGCAGTCCACCCACTGCTGTCATAGAAAGCTTCTTCAAGCAAGTTCCCCAAAGGCCAAGGTCAACGCAGCGTTAAAGTGTGAAGTTATTCCATACAGACATCACCGGCTGAGATCATTGACCACAGAAGCTGGAAATGATCGGTACTGCAGCCCAGGAGAAGACTTTCTACACCCAACATCTCCACGGAGAGGGGGCAAATGGACAAGTAATGAAATGTCATTTCCACATAGGACATCTAGCTTGAAACCTTTGCCCGTGTCATTTCCTTGTGACCCCGTAAAATATCATAAATCTCTGTACCCTATACAAGAAAACATACAAAGGATAGAACTGGTTCCTGCTTAGCAAGATACTGGAACTGGAGCTTCAGGTTTCATTACAGACAAAGAAAACATTTACCCAACATCATTGATACTACATTCCAACCAAATATATCCCATCTCAGGTTTCATATAAAGGCAAAATGTTATAATTAATGTCTATTTGCTGTGTCGGTAAATACAAGCTATTGTTCACGGTTATCAGCCATTCCAGACGGAGCGAGGGTTGAAGATAGCGTTCTTCAATAGGATCTCCGACTGGAAGTCTAAAAAAAGGGTCTACTACCTTGATCACTCACATCTCTCCAGTTCTGAGACGCATACATACATACATACATACATACACACATATATACATACATACACACACACATATATACATACACACACACACACACACACACACACACACACACACACACACACACACACATATATACATACATACACATACATACACACACATATATACATACACACACATATACATACACACACATATATACATACATACACACATATATACATACACACATATATACATACATACACACTTGTAATTATATTTATCCAACCTCATAAAGTATGACAAAATGACAAATAGTAGCAAAGAATATTTTCTTTTACATACGACCTAACGTGGCGCAAACAATTAAAAACACGGATCGGCCATATAACACATACATAGAGCGGCTTTACTACAGGAGGTCCTACAGTGGGAGTAAATCTCTACCAATGGCTTTACTATGCCACCTCATGTGCCACGAGGCGAAAGTATACAAAGGCGAGGTCACAATGTTATCTGCGCAAAGAGCCCGAAGAGAACAAAACATGACATCATAAATCAATAACAGTAACATTTCGATAAATACTCATCCTACGAGGGAGTTCTACTGCCGGCAACGCAGCTTCACGTACTCATTGTAGTCGCATTACAACCAGTACTTGGGTCTGTAGTGTAGAAGTAGTAGCTTTTAAAACCCCGGCCTTTAAGACTCACCCCACGCAGCAGGAAGACAAGAAGTGAAGCAGATGCTGAAACACCGTCTGAAGTAATGATGAAAGTGGTTGATCTGGCAGCACAGTCTACATGAAACGCTGGAAAGGAAGTACACCCCACCACACGCCCCTCCAAATTGCTTAAAGACAGATCCCAGGAAGGATGTCTTTCAACTGGACCCCTGGAAGTATTCTATGTAAGCGGCTACAGAGATGTACGTCTCTTATATAGGATGATACTAGAAACTCCTCATTACTCAGCTTATGACACAATAGTTGTTCAATGTCCAAAATTGATTTCTGCTCAGAATCAAGGTTTGTATGTTAAGAACCTCCTGACGCAAGGCAGAAAATATACAGAATGTGCATAATGTAATGGACATTTAAAAGAGGTTATCTGGCAAGATGGTTAAAAGGGCTAAGACGGGCAGTGTGCAGATTTCTCCAGCTTTCCTGGGATGGGATCCACTTTTTTAACCTGTATTAACAGAATATGGTGGCGGCACAAATCAGATTGGTGGCTTCAACGAACATCAATGCATTAAATTTTAACTATAGGAATTAGGGGTGATTAAAATGATTACCAGTAGGCAGTACCAGATTTACATCTCCGCAACTTGTAGGCAAAGATTTCAGTTTTAGACTTCGCCCATAAAGTAGGCAACACCTTAACCCATATGGCTTCAAAGTTTATTTGCCCTAATGAAATAAAGCAGAACATTGTGCTGCACGTTTTACAACATCTAGCGTCCTCTGTGGTCCTTCCCTTGTCCCTCCGTGTGTCCTCCTGTCACACCCACAGCACTGGGAGTGACAAATGAACACATTATATAATTAGTTACCTCCGACGGATGCCATCCATCAGCCTTCCGCCACCCATAGAATCCCATGTTTAAAAAAAATAAAAATAAAAGTTATTTTTTTTTACTTGATGGCACAAAATTGTACCGAATCAGTATCATGACAAATTGTATAACTTAACGCAAATTAAGTAAAGTTAAGGGTGGACACGTCTGTGTGTACATTTTTCCTTCCACTGGCGCTCTTCCTCCAGGGCTGACTATAGTCACAGGCCTATTGTGTCTATAAGTAAATCCTTTAGCGACAATGGAGAATAAGAGCCAATATAGTTGGCGGGCAAATTACGATCAATAGAGATGGATGCCTGCCGGCAAAAGGGCCCTTTTTAACAACTATAAGCAATAAAATAACAAAATTTTATTAGGCAAATAAGCCAAAGACACACTACATGGAAATTAAAAGTACATGTCCACTGCCACCATGGACCAGCGTAGTGCACTGTATATCAGCAAGGAGATGCAAAGTGTCAGCGGCTGCAGCACGCCGCACTGAATTCAAAGTGCAGTATGAGAGGTCAGCAGTTAGACAATTGTTTAAAATTTCAAAAAAGCCCCCCCGACATGTTTCACTGCGGATGCAGCGTCTTCAGGGGTATCGAGGGACAGAATACCGCAGCATGATATGCTATACTGACCTTTGAAATGTAACGGAGAAGAACTAACGCAAGTGTGAATAGACTCTTAAAGGTAAACTACACTAGAAAGACAAGAAAAAAAGTTTGAAAAAGAAATACTTCAGTACTCTATGACTGCTACATGTAAATTAGTAGGAGAACCATTGACATTCGCATGGCGTGTTTTCTCCAAGGCCTAGGATGCACTGTATGTATTATATAGCAGAACGACTGTATATCAAATGGAACATCATAAGCACGGAAATGCCCTGTGATACTTTTTCTGCAGCGCAAGAGACTATGGCCGATGGTGGTATGTGGGCTAATGTTAGGGCACTAGTTGGCATGGTGAATAGCAGTTAAAGTGGCTCTGTCACCGCATTATAAGTGCCCTATCTCCT
This sequence comes from Rhinoderma darwinii, assembly GCF_050947455.1. Classification (NCBI taxonomy): domain Eukaryota; kingdom Metazoa; phylum Chordata; class Amphibia; order Anura; family Rhinodermatidae; genus Rhinoderma; species Rhinoderma darwinii. The sequence goes on from NC_134692.1 coordinate 112,911,676, forward strand.
ACATAAGGAGATGGGCGCTATAATGTAGGTGACAGCAGTGCTTTTTATTTAAAAAAACGATCTGTTTTCACCACTTTATTAGTGATTTTAGATTTATGCTAATGAGTTGCTTAATGTGTATGACGCTGACCAATCAGCATCATGCACTCCTCTCCATTCATTTACTCAGCGCATAGGGATCCTGCTAGATCCTTATGTGCTGTCTTATACTAACACATTAACAATACTGAAGTGTTTAGACAGTGAATAGACATTCCACGGGATGACTATTCACAATCTCTGCACTTCGTTACTCTGTCTGTGGTAGTTACAGCAGAGGAAGCGTGATCTCGTTGTAACCTGTCATTTACCGCGTAATCTCACGAGATTACGCGTCCTCTGTTGTAACTACCACAGACAGAGTAACGAAGTGCACAGATTGTGAATAGACATCCCGTGGAATGTCTATTCACTGTCTAAACACTTCAGTATCGTTAATGTGTTAGGGCATGACCACACGTGGCGGATTTCCTCCGCAACTGTCCGCATCAATGCCGCACAGAATCTGCGTTGCAGATTCTGCTGCGGATCTGCACAAAATGTGCAGTACATTGATGCGGACTAGCTGCTGCGGACTGCGGGAAAAGTGCTTCCCTTCTCCCTATCAGTGCAGGATAGAGAGAAGGGACAGCACTTTCCCTAGTGAAAGTAAACGATTTTCATACTTACCGGCCGTTGTCTTGGTGACGCGTCCCTCTTTCGGCATCCAGCCCGACCTCCCTGGATGACGCGCCAGTCCATGTGACCGCTGCAGCCTGTGCTTGGCCTGTGATTGGCTGCAGCCGTCACTTACAGTGAAACGTCATCCTGGGAGGCCGGACTGGAGACAGACGCAGGGAGTTCTCGGTAAGTATGAACTTATATGTTTTTTTACAGATACATGTATATTGAGATCGGTAGTCACTGTCCCGGGTGCAGAAACAGTTACTGCCGATCGCTTAACTCTTTCAGCACCCTGGACAGTGACTATTTACAGACGTCTCCTAGCAACGCTCCCGTCATTACGGGAGCCCCATTGACTTCCTCAGTCTGGCTGTAGACCTAGAAATACATAGGTCCAGCCAGAATGAAGAAATGTCATGGTAGTAAAACGAATACGCTCCGCAGCACACATAAGATCTGCGGACTTCATTGCGGAATTTTGACTCTCCATTGAAGTCAATGGAGAAATTCCGCCATGAGTCTGCCACTGCTCTGCAACAGACAGAGCATGCTGCGGACACCAAATTCCGCTCCGCAGCCTATGCTCCGCAGCGGAATTGTACGCATCGTCTAAACGAACACTGCTAAATTAAAGTGAAAGTCAATGGAGAAACGGCTCCGCTGCGGATTAACGCTGCGGAGTGTCCGCAGCGGAATTTAAGTGAAATTCCGCCACGTGTGAACCCGCCCTTAGTATAAGACAGCACATAAGGATCTAGCAGGATTCCTATGCGCTGACTAAATGAATGGAGAGGAGTGCATGATGCTGATTGGTCACTGATTGGTCAGCGTCATACACTCCTCTGTACAACGCCCACTTGGTCTAAAGTAAAAACACACCCTCTTGGGCATTAAGCAACTCATTAGCATAAATCTAAAATCGCTAATAAAGTGGTGAAAACAGATCATTTTTTTAAATAAAAAGCACTGCTGTCACCTACATTATAGCGCCAATCTCCTTATGTAGGAGATAGGGCACTTATAATGTGGTGACAGAGCCCCTTTAAGCCATTGCAGGACCTGGCAATGGGTTCAAGACTAGCCAAGGCAACATTTTAATGGAAAATATGTGTTCAAGAGGGTATTTCCCAGCACCCACATATGAGAAAAAAAAGTGCTATTTTTTTTAATAAGAATATTTAGTAAAACAAAATTGACTGCTTCTGTTGAAATCTGATGGGAAACTGGTGAGCAGTAAGAGAAGTTCAGCCATACAGAGCTGATAACCAATGTAATAAGAGTGTAGGAGGAACGTCTTCAATTCTTACTATCCCTTTAAAATCGAGGAAAAAAAATAGATGATGTGTTTTCTATTCCTTGCTCATGTTTGCTCTCGCCCCCACACGATCTTCTGTGGGAAAATTGCTTCTGAGATGGAAAAAGACTGACCGGCTGTGCAGATGCTTTGGAGGGGACAGCGCTGGAACATGAAGATCTAAAGCACTGCGAGTGACAGGACAAAACATGCGACTAGAAATGAACTCAATACAGTCATCCAGCACTGGTCCAGAACCCACTGACATATGTGGATCCATCATGTAGATCCAAGGCAGCATTTCCGTGTGTGTGTGTGTGTGTGTGTGTGTGTGTGTGTGTGTGTGTGTGTGTGTGTGTGTGTGTGTGTGTGTGTATATATATATATATATAGGAAATCTGTAAGTTATCCTCTTAAAGT
>NC_134692.1:118774091-118862668 GCF_050947455.1 Rhinoderma darwinii
GTGCTACGAAAAACTACAACTCGTTCCACAAATATCAAGCCCGCATAGGACTATATCAACGGAAAAAGAAAGAAGTTATGGCTTTTGGAAGGTGGGGAAGAAAAAACTAAAATGAAAATCTGAAAAAGGGCTGTGGCGGGAAGGGGTTAATGAGCTGAGACGTCCCAGGTATTTACACAAGACTAAATTGTCAGACAAATTACAATCAATCAAAAATCCCATAAAGCAGAATATACAGATCTTGATATAGTCCATATTTTACATTTTCTGACCATACTGGTGGATCTCCACTTTAATTCTGCAGGAGGCATGAGTAAACATTGAACATACACATACAGACAGGGAACATACCTTGGGACTCTATGTCTGCCCTCTTTCGATCTCTCTCAAGAAAGAGGGCAGTTGCCAAGAAGAACCCTCCTCCAATAGCGGATACGAAAACGCAGACCATGAGGGCATATTGCAGGCTGTTAAACATCAATAGGTCAGATTCCGGCTTCCCTTTGCGGATGAGGTCAGATAACTGAGGATAAGAAGACGACACATTGTTATGTAAGATAAATTATAAGAAATAACACAATAAGTGTATATATTATTTCCAGACAGTACATGCTGGATACTATTCGGGAAATCTGGTGACAGCACATGGTAGGAGGTGGCAAGAGGAAACTCCTCACCATAGTTAGCAGAGGAGCTTCCGACCTTCAGCCCATGAGGAGCACTGGTTAAAACTTTGCTAGCCCCAGTTTTACTTATTGGCAAGAGTTTTGCATGTTTTTTTCTTAGGAAGATTATCAATGGCAGGGTAAGAATATTTTCTGGTGTATTTGTGCTGTATGTATGTGGTATGACTGCTCTATGTCATGTCTTCGTTCTGTCTATATGCTGAGTAGGTATACTATCGGTGCTGTATTGGCATTGTATGTGTACTATATTATTTTGGGGGCTGATAATGTTGATAATGTCTGCTTGGTGTCTGGGTACTGTATTAGTGCTGTCTGCTTCATGTGTAATGTTTGTCTGTTGTGTGTTGTTCACACTGGGGGTCAGTCAGGCTAAGACTTTGCTCATATACCCATTAGGAAGATAATGTGACTAATACTTACCACTCCGATGAGATATGGGCTCCATGCATCACCCAGCAGGTGGGACACAATGATTTGTAAGGCCTCCGCTGTGGAGCGTCTTCTGGGGGTCACCACACTCTAAAACAAGAGGACATTCTGAGTAGACAGGACGTTACTGACCCTAACTCAACAATGGCAGCCAGACAAAGGGACCAAATATCTGCATTATAATATCTGCAAACAGCGCAGTCCACACTTATAATGTTCTCCGTCTCTTGTCTGGCAGTTATTGTAGAGTCACTGGCATTTCATGGACTACGCAGGAAAACAGAGAAAAGCCTAAATAAATGTCATTTCAGCTATGATCACTCACCAGGAGGATGTCGTCCACAATGGCAAAGTTCAGCGTCAGCAACAACGCCCCAATGAAGATGAGAATCTGTAGTGAAAAGAAAACATTCAGAAAAGACTGGATGGTGAAGGGGGAAGAGTACAAGTGTTTATCCATTACCCTGAACACAAGTGCTGCACAGGGGGGCAATAAACCTGCCTATAGACCTTACACTGGATAATAATGTACAGTATATGTGTATTAATATGTGTGTGTGTTTGTGTTTGTAAAGCTGTGTATTTGGATGTGTATGGTATCCAGTGGTATATACTGTATGTCAGGGGAATAGCCAGGTGGGGCATGTACCTGTGCAATTAGGACAGAAGTTGGGGGGGGGCGCCAATTTGGCTGAGCAGTAACAGTCTGATTGCTGTGTCGCCCCGTACACAGAGCGCCTCTGTCAGCAGCAATTATCTGTTTTCATCAACTGAGAGAGGTTTCTTTGTGGGGACGGGGTGTAGGGGGGTTAAAGGGACTTGGAGTCTAGTCCTTAAGGTAGAACTAAGGGGGGAATTATTTTTTATTTTTTGGTATGGGCACAATTCTAACTTTTGTTTTGAGGCCCCCTGATTTATATGTACGCCCCTGCTCCTCACTGTTCCTGGACCTGGCATTGTGGACCCTTATCGTGTTAGTTGCACCCAGGGCAAAGATTCAGTTTGGCACCAGGTGACGCCTAATTCTTTTTGCCGTGCCCCTCCTTCCCAACTAATGTAATATAACGTTGTGTTTTTTTTATTTAACTAGAGCAACAATAAAAATAGGTATGTACATATGACACAATATACTAGTATACTTGTATAGCGTCTGGTGTGTACATACCTTTATTATTGTTGTGGAAGTTAAATAAAACAGTGTTAAAAAGTAAAGGTTACAATAATTGGTACGGGAAAGGGGCGGGGCAAACAGAGTTAATCTTTGGGGGCTGGGGGGGCCAAACGATATCTTTGCCATGCAGGAAAACCTGGCTACACCTCGGTTGTTTGTATGTAAAGGTATATCTTTATGTACTTGTATCTACAAGTATGTGTATGTAAAGCTGTGTATTTGGATGTGTATTTGTATCCACAGGTATATACAGTTTTACGTATAGGTATATATGTATGTGTATATGTATCTACAGTTACTATATGTTTGTGTATATGTATCTACAGGTATTATATGTTTGTGTATATGTATCTACAGGTACTATACGTTTGTGTATATGTATCTACAGGTGCTATATGTTTGTGTATATGTATCCACAGGTGCTATATGTTTGTGTATATGTATCTACAGGTGCTATATGTTTGTGTATATGTATCTACAGGTGCTATATGTTTGTGTATATGTATCTACAGGTACTATATGTTTGTGTATATGTATCTACAGGTACTATACGTTTGTGTATATGTATCTACAGGTACTATATGTTTGTGTATATGTATCTACAGGTACTATATGTTTGTGTATATGTATCTACAGGTACTATATGTTTGTGTATATGTATCTACAGGTACTATATGTTTGTGTATATGTATCTACAGGTACTATATGTCTGTGTATGTGTATCTACAGGTACTATATGTCTGTGTATATGTATCTACAGGTACTATATGTTTGTGTATATGTATCTACAGGTACTATATGTTTGTGTATATGTATCTACAGGTACTATATGTTTATGTATATGTATCTACAGGTACTATATGTTTGTGTATATGTATCTACAGGTACTATACGTTTGTATATATGTATCTACAGGTACTATATGTTTGTTTATTTGCTTTCTTCACCCTTTTTAATATTATTAACAGAAAAACATCAATCACAACAAGCTGTTCATCAGCAACTTACATAGGAGGCCACAAGACTGAATCTTGCCAAGGTCAAGGCCAAGAGCAGGAAAGGGGCGGAGCCCAGCATTCCGCCAGCACAGACTAATGCGTCTGCTCGGGGGTTGACCTTCCTGAACCTTTTACTTATTTCCACACCAGCTCCAACTCCCACGATTCCGGTGATGATAGTGATCATTCCAAAAATTTGACTGCAAAGAAAGGGGTTAAAGAGGTCAACAAATGGGTTATACAAAATTGGATATAAATGGTGATTAAAGAATCTGAGTATGACTACTACTCCAACTATCTTCATCTTTGTAAAGATTTAGTCCCTAAAGTTCATTCAATGGCAGATGTCTTTACATGCGCTCCCTGCAGGATTGATTAATGATGACTAACCTGTATGTATGGAATATGTACATGCGCTCCCTGCAGGATTGATTAATGATGACTAACCTGTATGTATGGAATATGTACATGCGCTCCCTGCAGGATTGATTAATCATGACTAACCTGTATGTATGGAATATGTACATGCGCTCCCTGCAGGATTGATTAATCATGACTAGCCTGTATGTATGGAATATGTACATGCGCTCCCTGCAGGATTGATTAATCATGACTAACCTGTATGTATGGAATATGTACATGCGGTCCCTGCAGGATTGATTAATCATGACTAACCTGTATGTATGGAATATGTACATGCGCTCCCTGCAGGAACAGTTAGTCATATGTATGTTGTACCAACAGGATACAGACAGGGCTCTCTATGGACCTATCCTAAATATCTTGCCAGTATAGAGCAGACTGTCATGTAGCAGTCTATATACATTATAGGGGGAGATTTCAGATTTGTTGAAGATTTGGCAAATAAATATCCGCAACACTGTATGTACTGCAATCACATGTTGGGGAAATGTTGCGGATTTTCACTGTGGATTTCACCCTTAGCAATGCAAATGTTGAAATCTGAAGCAAATCCTGAGTAAAATCTGCATGTAACGCACCACGTCTGAGCCCACCCTATAATAAGACTTCTACCAGGAGTCCTGACCCTTCACCGTGTAGCCCTGCCCAAAAGTCAGGTCAAGAAGAGAAGAGTATGGACATAATGGCAGAGAGCCCCCCTCACAACCTCCTGGCACACCCAGTAAATAAGCGTTTACCTGTCATCAGATTGACATATTACAGTCTGACATGGATCACCTCTGTATAGGAGGACCCGGGCCCGCTTGTAGAATGATAGAGCCCAGTGGGAGAGGGAGCCGGAAATAAATGTCACTGTTGTGAATCCCAGCATGGAAAGCATAAAGCTCGGGCTACAGAGAGAGAGAGAGAAATGTAAGTGACACAAGAGACACGGGGTAAAGCCAGCGACAACCATCACTACACAGAAAACACTCACTTTTTCAGCAAAGCTTTCACATCTGACATCCAAGAATTGTTGTTTGTGTGTTTCTGACCATTCTGTTCCGCGGCTCCTCTGGATGGTTCCTTCATAATTAAGAGAAGCAGTAGGACGGCTATAATCCCCAGACCTGGAATGACCTGTTCAGAAGAAGGAGACATTGTATATTATATATATAAATAGAAGTGACTGAAACCAGATTTAAGAAATGAAAAATAGGAAATGACTAAAAAAACAAACACCCATATGTCAGTGTTCATAAAGGACTGTCTATAGGTTCCTGAAGGACACTCAGAGAGCTGGAACTGCAACCAAGTGCCCTACTTATTGCTCATCGATGCAGCAGATAAGGGGAGAAATTCCAATAATAAGACTTTACAGGGAAATCGTTGTTTGCCTGCAGGAATCCTGCAATTCTCTCACTTACCCGCAAAGTCCAGTGCCAGTCACCACCAATAGCACTTGTCAATTTAGCTCCCATGATGTATCCAAGGCCACTTAATAGGCAAAAAAGAAGAAGTTTTAAAGTTAAGAATGGGCCATAATCTCCACACAAATATAACTATATACAGACATATATATTAACAGTATAAACATATGCACACATTATATATATTAGACACTTTTTTCATCCTTGATCTTGGTGTGATCAGGAACAATGTGAAGTGATAGCAGGAAATCACAATAGTCTTTACAGTAAGATCAATTCTGCTAGTCATAGGGTTATATGTAAACTGCAGATCATGCAATTCTCCAATATACAAACTCAGTTACATCTATACTAGAAGGTCCTGTTAAATATTCAGAGGACCTCTTGTCATAAGTACTGGATTCTATGTGTTTACACAGGACACTTACCAGCCCACGGGGATAGCAGTCCAAAAGATGGACAACATGCGGCTGCGCTGGTCTGCTATAAATAGGTCGGCGATGATGGAGGGGGCGATGGTGGAGTAACTTGCAGCGCCAATGCCAACCAATCCTCGCATAAGCAGAAACAGCCAGTAATACTGGGGAAGAGGAAAAAAAATAATCATTCAGAAAATCTTCAGTAAATCTTTAACATTGGGACTCTTATTGATGGCCTAGTCTTAGGATAGACAATGAATGTTTGGTCAGTGAGGGTCTGAACTCCAGGACCACAGACAATCACAATGAAGGGCCGTGGCACTCTTGTGAGCGATGTGTCTCTTCCATTGTTTACACAGGCACAGCGGCCTGTCCGAAAGGGTGGCTGTACCAGGGTATTACATCTCGTCACATAAACGTCATTGGAAGAAGGATAGGCCATCAATGTCATAATCCCGTAAAACCCCAGTAATAATGAACTCAGGATGTTACCTCATCAGGAATAAATGAGCTGCCAAGGATGACGGCTGACCAGAGGGTGATACCAATGCATAGCAGATATTTCCTATTCCAGTGATCACCCAAATATCCAAATACTGGAGCCAGCAACATGAAGCTGCAGAGGAAGACTGACAGAGAAGGAAGAGAGAAGACGTGAAAGGAAGAGTCCCGACATTTATACATTAGGTGCATTTTTCTCCAACCTTCTTTATATTAAGACTGGAGTATGAAAATCAAAATAAAATTAATTTTTAAATGGACAAATTATATTAAATCCTGCATTTAAACCTCACTCCCCATCCCCCACTTTAGTTATTCCCCTCCCCCTCTCATTCATTAATGTAAAGCTTCACTGTGCGACACCTTTTGCCCTATAGTGAAATCGATGTAGTATATCTGGTTTCCTATTTTGCGGTTCTCAGACCCCCAGCCCATTCACAGCAGGCACCATTATGTACGTCCATCAGCTGTCCATTCCCCTGACTGAATCTTATTTCTTCACTAGAGACTGATGACATCACAACCTTGTGTCAGTAACATCATGAGACTCCAGTGAATAGATTGGTCACCTTCTCTAGAATATTGGTTTAGCGCCTAAAATGGCTGATTCCAGGTGACTTACAGAATACGATTTTATGTTAATATCTACCTGCTTGCAGCAAGCCAGATCCACTGTCTTTCATATTAAATGATTTTTGTAAGTATGGCAGCGTCCCTGTCAGAAAAAAAGAGAGATGTCACTATAGACAATGCATGGATTCCCATTATACACATTTATGGCTTATCCACATTGTATGTAGATACGTTACAATAGCTCTTCTGGCACCCTCGCCTATCAGAAGAATAGGGGTTCTGCAATTCACAAAGGCAGTGCTCCCCATAGACTGTAATGAAGAGCTCCATTGAAGTTTATGAGGGTTAAGGAAAGAATCAAACAAGCAGCGCTCAGCTCTTTCTATAACTTCCGTAGACATCTCCATTGCCGTTTATAGGAAGTGCTCCCTCTGAGAATTATAAACCTGCACCAATCCCACATTTATGATATATCTTATGAATATGACATAAATGTATATCATCTGAGCTGCACCATCCATTAGACGAGATAAGCACCTTCCCTAAGGCGGCGCTTTGCAAGGACTGCAGGAAACGGCAATTGAGCCTCCCCCAGCTCTGCACTCGTACACAGCCGTGCACCTCACACATTCAAGTATTATTGCAAATCTCCTTTTTTCACATAAATTATGGCTAAAATAGCAACAAAACCGTGATATGCAATGAATCCTGAAGGCACAAATGTATGCAGGACCTGCAGAAGAACTTGCACAGATACACCTGACCCTGACTGTCCATATGAGTGTTAGTGACTGTACGCCTGTCCCTGGCTGTCCCTATGAGTAGCTCAGTAAAGTGAAAAAAGGACCAACGGCGCTGCTATAGTAAACGATGTCACAGGTTTAGGCAGGCATGAAATAAAAGTATTTATTTGTAAATAGCAGAGGCTACGCGTTTCAACGCCGGACCAGCGTCTTCATCATTGGCCTAATGAAGACGTTGGTCCTTTTTTCACTTTACTGAGCTATTCTTCTGACAACAAACTTTGTTTGTTTGTGTATGGACCTGGCAGCAGCTTTCTTACTTTTGTGACACTTATCAGTGTCCACAATACAAGGTGAGCACTTTTTTTGTCATTAAGTTGCTCCCGTGTAATACCTCGCTTTTATCTGCACTATGTGGCGCCGTGTCTTTTTTACTCTATTTTTGTCCCTATGAGTGTTAGTGACTGGACGCCTGTCCCTGACTGTCCCTATGAGTGTTAGTGACTGGACGCCTGTCCCTATGTAAGTTACTCTATGTTTTGTGCAGTTTCCTTTTAAATAGATTTCATGTATGATATGAAGAGATTCAGGGTGCTGTTATTTTAGGTACCTCCTCAGCTACAGCACTGATAAACCCCCTTGAAAACAATGTACGTACCCCCCACTTACCAGTGATAGTGAACCGATCCATGTAGGATATAAGATTTATATAGAAGAGAATCCCTACAGTAATGATGGAGCGTGTGTAGGAGATTCCAGTTCGGTCATGCACGTCCTGTGCGCTGGGGCTTTCGCCATCGTCTTCGTTTATCTCACATGGAGGAGCCAATAGGCCTTTCTCCTCATCAATGTTCTCATGGCAAGACGCCATGTTCACAGATTCTGAGACTGTAAACTCTGGAGATGGGAAAGGGACATAATATTTAATAACTTTTTATTACCATCAGGGTATATTCACATGCAACAGATTTTTTGTAAAAATTTCTCTGGCTGACAATTAGTTCCAATTATCTGATTGTTTCTGCAGCAAGAATATGGATTTCTGCAAGACCCATTTATATGAATGGGAGAGTTGCTAAAATTTCTGCAACAACTTTCCCGTATGTGAATTCCCCCTTATACCATTAGCGTCACATTATCCGAGAAATTCTGATAGATAATATGGAATCTCACAAAACCAGAAGACTGAAGAGAGAACCAGTGTTGAGATTTCTGATTAAATGGGTTGTAGGTGATTAGAAAAACATGGCAGCTTTCTAAACAGAAACAGTGCTACTCATGTCCATGGTCTTTGTCTGCTATTGCAGCTCATCCCCATTTAAATGAATGAGGCTTAGCTGCAATACCAGAAACAGCCAATGGACAGGAGTGGCGCTGTTTCTGGAATAAAGCAGCCATATTATCTAATCACATTAAGGCTGGTTTCAGAGAGAGTTTTTTGCATGCGGAAAATCTGCCTCAAAATTCAGTTTGGAAGTTTGATGCAGATTTTCCTCTGCCTGCACGCCGATTTTCGCCCACGGCCATTGTGGGCTACGGACATAAAACGCCACAAAATATGTTTTCTCTGCCTGCCATTGATGTCAATGGGAGGTGAGAGGCGTAAACGCGCGAAGATAGAGCATGTCCCTTCTTTATCCCGCGAGCCGGTTTTTCCGCTCGTGGGAAAAAAACGCCTCCACCTCCCATTGAAATTAATGGAAGGCATTTTTGGCGCGTTTTCTGTCAAAGGACTCATCAAAAAACCTTGTGTGAACCCAGCCTAAGGGCTCATACACACGACCGTGGATTTTTTTTTTAATAACAATAATAATAATAATAATAATAATGAACCAATACAGCGTTTTATACAGATGGGAAAAACAGACAAATTGATCTCTGTGTTGGTCGCTGCACTGGTCCCATACTGATTCTGATTTGCTCCATACGCCGTCTGACAGAGAAAGGCACTATGGGGGAAACTTGGCTTTCATATGGGATCTGATGAATTATGCTGAATTTTGTTTTTACATAGATTGTACAAAGAAACCGCACCAGCGAAATACACGCCATTGTACATAAACTCATAGACTAACATTAGCTGCGTATTTGGGGTCTCACTGCGCTGTCTTCCTGAACATTATAAAGGGGCTGTCTCATCAAAACCACTTCTATCCATATGCCCTGAGGTTCCAGGAGTGGGACCCGTGGCGATCCGCTGATCATATGGGCGACTTTCTATCGATAAGGTTTACAAGATAAAACAATCCTTTAACTATGACCGTTCCATAATCCAGAACGTCTGATAATCTGGCAGCTGTGAGATTTTGTTAGTATCCTATTGAATGATTTTTACTGTATGATTATTGTTCAAACGATAATTCCATATCCCACGCAGATAATGGTGGGATGCGTCACACAATACCTCCTCCCCTGAATTTACAGCACCCAGGTGTCACATTGATATATATGCCTCTATTCATATGATGCCCATGACCATGCAGCAGAGCTGTGCCAATCAGCTGCTGTAGAATTAGATGTGCGGCTGGGGAGTAAGGTGCATAATAATCTGCAGGAAAAGTCTTATCAGCCTTGTTGAATGTAATAAATGGAATAAACTGGGTACTCACCAATACTTTTCTCTCCACTAGACGGCGCTCACAATCTCTCTCTCTCTCTTTTCTCACTCTGCTCTCTCATCATGTGAACAGTCATAATTGAGGCCACGCTCATTCTATTTCTTTGTGACATCATCACTTTGTGACATCATCAGTTTGTGACATAGGAGTTGAGGCCACTGTGATGTAAGTGTTAATAAGCAATGGGGCTCAGTTATATGACTACTGTACAATAATGTGATCTGCCCTCTTATATAACCTGTGTCACTAGTAACAGCCTCTATCTGTATCAATGCTTTCTGACCTGTGGCTATCCAGCTACTATGAAACTACAACTCCCAGCATGTACTGACAGGTTGCACCACATTCCTCCATGTATATGTATGTGCTGCGCCATGTGTCCTATCTTTGTACATATAATACTATATATTATTACACATTTGTCATTCTACATCATCTCTTCTCCTTCTAGTCCAGTTATTTATACCTATACAGTAGATAAACCCAAGGCATCCACCACCTGGGGGCCTCTACCGTCACCCCCTTACACTTGGCATTAACAAACTTATAGGATTTGTTCCAACCGGATAACCCCCTTCCAGCATGCAGCCTCTCCAGCAATCATCTGATTGACAAAGATCTAGATGAGGGCGGCCATACATTAGTATTAGGGCTTATTCAGACGAACGTAAAATACGCGCGTGCAACGCGCGTGATTTTCACGTGCGTTGCCCGTAGCTATATTAGACAATGGGGCCGTGCAGACATGGCAGCGTTTTTTGCGCAGCGTTGCTCCGTTGCAAAAAACTCACGACATGTCCGTTGATTCAGCGTTTTCAACGCATCACGCACCCATTGAAGTCAATGGGTGCGTGAAAACCACGCATGTCGCACGGAAGCACTTCCGTGCGAACTGCGTGTTTGCGCAACAGCTGTCAAAAGGATGAATGTAAACAGAAAAGCACCACGTGCTTTTCTGTTTCCGAACATCCAAACGGAGTGTCTTTGCGATTAGCGAACCCCGACAACTGAAGCTAACTTCACCGGGGTCGGCCAAACTCGTTTTGGCCGAACCCGGCAAAAAAATTTCCGGTCCGCGACGTCGGGAGACATTCACTGTGCATGGTGCTGAAAGAGTTAAACTGTTTCAGCACCATGGACAGTGACTTGCGATCCCAAAATACATGAACCTGTAAAAAAAACAAAGTTCTAACTTACCGATTACTCCTGTCTCCTTCCTGCAGTCCGACTTCCCGGGATGACACTTCAGTTCAAGTGACAGCTCCAGCCAATCACAGGCCAAGCACAGGCTGCAGCCAATCACAGGCTGCAGTGGTCACTTGGACTGCCGCGTCATCCAGGGAGGTGGGGCTCGATGTCAAGAGAGGCGCGTCACCAAGGACACGTCGCCAAGGACGCGTCACCAAGGCAACGGCCGGGAAGTTCTCGGTAAGTAGGAACTTTAGCTTTTTTTTTTACAGGTTTTTCGCTGTTGTGTTCGGCATTCACTGTCGAGGGTGCTGAAAGATTTAGCTCTTTCAGCACCTTGGACAGTGACGGGCGTCGACAAGCCTCATCTCTATGATGCCGGCTGCGCGAAAATCACGCAGCCGCGCATCAGACACGGATGACACACGCAGCTGTCAAATAGTGTTTGCGCGCGCGAAACGCTGCGTTGTTTGCGCGCGCAAAAACGCAACGCTCGTGTGAATCCGGCCTTACATGGTGCCCATTCTAATCAGGTCCTTAGTAGGGGGCTTCCCCTCTATGATAGATGGTATACAGATCGGGCAACTACTTTAATTTTATCGGATCTCAGAAATGTATGCAGATAAATTATCTTCCTTTAAAAATGCTCAAAAGCAGGAAAGATGAGAGAGAAATGTAATCTTACTTTTACTTATTGTGATGCAGCTCCACCTACACAAAGGTGAGAAACCCATAAGGCCAGTATTTAGTCACATATTATACATATCAGGCTTGGTTGTCCGATTGGACTAACACTTTCCTCCCCTGCAGGAGACAATGGAAATGGCCTAATACTAGGTAAATTGCCCTTAACTCTCGGAGATCGGATAAAAATCTTGATTCCTCTTTGGAACATCTCTGCTAAATCCACTAATTGCCTATGTGGGTTCCCCAACCTGCTCTGGAAGCATCTGTTGTCAAGATAATCCGTAGAACAGTGGCCAAAGACCTACCTGAGCTGATCTTGCCTTTCTTTAACCCCTTCCCTACATTTGACGTAAATGTACGTCATGGAAAGCATTGACTTCCCGCATCTTGCCGTACATGTACGCCGAATGTTTGGGACCGGCTCAGAAGCTGAGCCGGTGCCATTATCACCGGACCTCAGCTGTATCTTACAGCTGACATCCGGCTGTAACGGCGGGGACCAAAATTAGCTTCGATCCCCGCCATTAACCCCTTAAGTGCAGCGCTCAAACGCGATCGCTGCACTTAAGGTGTTTGCAGCTCATCGGAACCCCAGTAATGAAATTGCCGGGGTTCCGGTGGCTGCAATGGCAACCGGAGGCCTAATACTGGCCTCCCGGTCTGCCTAGCACCGAAGCCGGTCAAGATCCGCCCGGCGGCGGCGGAGCCTGATCGGCTTCCGTAGCTGCCGGCAAGATGGCGCCGGGTCAGGAGCTGATCCGGCGTCATCAGCGGTGGAAGTCAGCTGTACTGTACAGCTGACATCCACCTGTAATGGCAGGAACCGGAGCTAGCTCCGATCCCTGCCATTAACCCCTTCGATGCAGCAATCGAAAGCGATTGCTGCATCGTAGCGGTTACTAGCAGATCGCCAGCCCTGACAGGCAATCAGGACTGGCGACTGCTGTTATGGCAACAGGAGACACAATGGTCTCCTGCTCTGCCATTACGGAAGCCGATTTAGGCCCCGCCGGGAGGCGAAGCCTAATCGGCTTGCTGTCAGTGAATGACTGACAGATCTAATACATTGCACTACATAGGTAGTGCAATGTATTAGAAAAAAATAAATCTGACCGTTGGACCTTCAAGTCCCCTAGTGGGACTTGAGAAAAAGTATAAAAAAAGTATAAAAAAAGTGTAAAAAAGTGTAAAAAAGTGTAAAAAAGTGTAAAAAAAAGTGCAAATAATGAAAGTTTGAAAACAATAAAAGTTTCAAGTAATCAAATAAAACACATTCCCCCTTTTACTCTTATCAAGTCCTTTATTATTGAAAAATAATAATAAACCATATGTATTTGGTATCGCCGCGACCGTAACGACCTGAGGTATCAAAATATTATATTATTTATTGCACGCGGTGAACAGCGTAAAAAAAAACGTAAAAAACTTTACCAGAGTGTTAGGGATCTGCCAGGTACTTCATCTAGCTATACTCCTGGGATTAATCAATCCACACCTGAGGCCAGACCTGTTCGACTGACACCATCTCCCACCAACCAGGGTGGCAGGCTCAGGAGTGGGAGAGCCTATCGCGGCCTGGTCTCTCGGAGTTAGCTCCGCCCCCTGCCCTTTATTACCTGCCCTGTGCTCTCCCTCAGTGCTTGTAATTCTTTTGGATTCCTGGCCCCACTGCTGCTTGCTCCAGCCTGCTTCTGCCGTGCTTCTGCCTTGCTGCAGTTCTGCTTGACCTGCTTTGCTTGCCCTGGCTTGCTTCTGTCTCCGTGCCCGCTCGGGTGTACTCACTTCGTCCTGGTCCTGACTGTTCGTTCACCGCCCCGTTTCCTCGTGGCGTTCCGTGGCTACTGCCCCTTCCCTTGCGTGTTCCCCGTTTGTCTTCCAGTGCACTTAGCCAGCGTAGGGACCGCCGCCCAGTTGTACCTCGTCGCCTAGGGCGGGTCGTTGCAAGTAGGCAGGGACAGGGCGGTGGGTAGATTAGGGCTCACTTTCCCTTCACCTCCTTCCTGCCATTACATAATTACAAGCCCTTACCTAGTCTACCCTTTCTCCTACGCTGACGCTATCATGGACCCCCTTGAGACCCTGACCCAGCAGATGCAGGGCCTCTCCCTACAGGTCCAGGCCCTGGCCCAAAGGGTCAATCAGGGTGACGCTGCTTTAGTAGTACCCCTCACCTCACCTCTAGAACCAGACCTCAAGTTACCTGACCGGTTCTCAGGGGACCGTAAGACGTTTCTCTCCTTCCGGGAGAGTTGCAGACTGTATTTCCGCCTAAAGCCCCACTCCTCAGGTTCCGAGAACCAGCGGGTGGGTATCATCATATCCCGACTCCAGGAAGGGCCCCAAGAGTGGGCCTTCTCCTTGGCTCCTGACGCCCCTGAACTTTCCTCTGTTGATCGTTTTTTCTCTGCCCTCGGACTCATTTACGACGAGACTGACAGGACTGCTTTAGCCGAGAGTCAGCTGGTGACCTTACGTCAGGGTAGGAGACCGGTTGAGGAATACTGTTCTGATTTTAGGAAGTGGTGCGTAGCTTCTCAGTGGAACGATCCGGCCCTAAGGTGCCAGTTTAGGTTAGGATTATCTGACGCCCTGAAGGATCTGCTGGTTAGCTACCCCTCGCCTGACTCCCTTGACCAGGTTATGGCCCTAGCAGTACGACTTGACCGACGTCTCAGGGAACGTCAGCTAGAACGCTTCAGTGTGCTCCCCTCTGACTTTTCTGCGATTCCCCCCGAGGTCCCGTCTCCTCGCCCCTCCACGGAGGACTCGGAGGTACCTATGCAACTCGGGGCCTCCATGTCCCCTCGACAACGTAGGGAGTTTCGCAGAATGAATGGTCTCTGCTTCTACTGTGGGGACGACAAGCATCTACTGAACACCTGTCCCAGGCGCAAGAATAAGAAGCCGGAAAACTTCCGCGCCTAAGTGATCATCGGGGAGGTCACTTGGGCGCACAGGTATTTCCCGTTAATGTGAAACGCAATAAAATTTTGCTTCCCTTTCAGGTCTCGTTTGCTGGCCGGTCTGCCACGGGCAGTGCTTTCGTGGATTCTGGCTCATCTGCTAATATCATGTCTGTGGAATTTGCTATGTCTCTAAAGATGCCTTGTATTGATTTACCTTATCCTATCCCTGTAGTAGGAATCGACTCAACCCCCCTTGCTAATGGTTATTTTACTCAACATACCCCTGTTTTTGAACTCCTGGTTGGCTCCATGCATTTGGAGCAGTGCTCTGTACTGGTGATGCAGGGATTATCGTGTGATCTGGTATTAGGTCTTCCCTGGTTGCAGTTGCATAATCCCACGTTTGATTGGAATACTGGGGATCTCACCAAATGGGGTAATGAATGTCTGATGTCATGTCTTTCTGTTAACTCTATTTCTCCCCGGGAGGAGGTAAACACGCTTCCTGAGTTTGTTCAGGACTTCGCCGATGTGTTTTCCAAGGAGGCCTCTGAGGTGTTGCCCCCCCATAGAGATTACGATTGCGCCATCGATTTGGTGCCTGGTGCCAAGCTTCCTAAGGGTAGGATATTTAATCTTTCATGTCCTGAACGTGAAGCGATGAGGGTATATATCCAAGAATGCCTGGCCAAGGGTTTCATTCGCCCCTCGACTTCTCCTGTAGGTGCTGGCTTCTTCTTCGTGGGGAAGAAGGATGGTGGTCTTAGGCCGTGCATTGATTATCGTAACCTGAATAAGGTCACCGTAAGGAACCAGTACCCACTTCCTTTGATTCCGGATCTTTTTAATCAGGTTCAGGGAGCCCAGTGGTTTTCTAAGTTCGATCTACGGGGGGCATATAACCTTATCCGCATCAAAGAGGGGGATGAGTGGAAAACTGCGTTCAACACACCCGAGGGTCATTTCGAATACCTGGTCATGCCCTTTGGGTTGTGTAATGCCCCTGCTGTCTTCCAGAATTTTATTAATGAAATCCTGAGAGATTACCTGGGGATATTTCTTGTTGTGTACCTTGATGACATACTGGTGTTTTCCAAGGACTGGTCCTCCCACGTGGAGCATGTCAGGAAGGTGCTCCAGGTCCTTCGGGAGAATAATCTGTTTGCTAAGACTGAAAAATGTGTCTTTGGGGTACAGGAGATACCATTTTTAGGGCAAATCCTCACTCCTCATGAATTCCGCATGGACCCTGCCAAGGTTCAAGCTGTGGCGGAATGGGTCCAACCTGCCTCCCTTAAGGCGTTACAGTGTTTTTTAGGGTTCGCCAACTATTACAGGAGATTTATTGCCAACTTCTCGGTCGTCGCTAAGCCTCTTACGGACCTCACCCGCAAGGGTGCCGATGTCCTCCATTGGCCCCCTGAGGCCGTCCAGGCCTTTGAGACTCTCAAGAAGTGCTTTATCTCGGCCCCCGTGCTGATTCAGCCCAACCAAGAGGAGCCATTTATTGTGGAGGTTGACGCTTCCGAGGTGGGAGTGGGGGCCGTCTTGTCCCAGGGTACCAGCTCCCTCACCCATCTCCGCCCCTGTGCTTACTTCTCTAGGAAGTTTTCGCCCACGGAGAGTAACTATGATATTGGCAACCGCGAACTTCTAGCCATTAAATGGGCATTTGAGGAGTGGCGGCACTTCCTGGAGGGGGCCAGACACCAGGTAACGGTCCTTACGGATCACAAGAATCTGGTTTTCCTAGAATCGGCCCGGAGGCTTAATCCTAGACAAGCTCGGTGGGCACTATTCTTTACCAGATTTAATTTCTTGGTTACCTATAGGGCTGGGTCCAAGAATATTAAGGCTGACGCTCTGTCACGTAGTTTCATGGCCAATCCTCCTTCCGAGAAGGATCCCGCTTGTATTTTACCCCCTGGTATAATCGTCTCTGCCACGGATTCTGATTTAGCTTCTGATATCGCGGCTGATCAGGGTGCAGCTCCCGGGAACGTCCCTGGGGACAAACTGTTTGTTCCCCTGCAATACCGGCTGAGGGTACTCAGGGAAAACCATGACTCCGCTCTATCTGGTCATCCTGGCATCTTGGGCACCAAACACCTCATTACCAGAAACTATTGGTGGCCTGGGTTGCCTAAAGATGTTAGGGCTTACGTCGCCGCTTGTGAGGTTTGCGCTAGGTCCAAAACCCCTAGGTCCCGACCTGCGGGCCTACTACGTTCCTTGCCCATTCCCCAGAGACCTTGGACCCATATCTCCATGGATTTTATCACCGATTTGCCTCCATCTCAGGGCAAGTCGGTGGTGTGGGTGGTAGTCGACCGCTTCAGCAAGATGTGCCACTTTGTGCCCCTTAAGAAGCTACCTAACGCCAAGACGTTAGCTTCTTTGTTCGTGAAACACATCCTGCGTCTCCATGGGGCCCCAGTCAATATCGTTTCTGACAGAGGGGTACAATTTGTTTCCTTATTTTGGAGAGCTTTTTGTAAAAAGTTGGAGATTGATCTGTCCTTCTCCTCCGCCTTCCATCCCGAAACTAATGGCCAAACGGAAAGGACCAACCAATCCCTGGAACAATATTTAAGGTGTTTCATCTCGGACTGCCAATTCGATTGGGTCTCATTCCTTCCCCTTGCTGAATTTTCCCTGAATAACCGGGTCAGTAACTCGTCAGGGGTCTCCCCGTTTTTCTGTAATTTCGGGTTTAACCCAAGGTTCTCCTCCGTCTCCCCTGGTTGTTCCAATAATCCTGAGGTAGAGGAGGTTCATCGGGAACTGTGCACTGTCTGGGCCCAGGTTCAGAAGAACCTAGAGGCGTCCCAGAGCGCACAAAAGATTCAGGCGGATAGTAGACGTTCTGCTAACCCCCGGTTTGTCGTCGGGGATTTGGTCTGGTTGTCGTCCAGGAACTTGCGCCTTAAGGTCCCGTCCAGGAAGTTTGCTCCCCGATTCATTGGACCTTATAAGATCATTGAAGTCCTCAACCCTGTATCCTTCCGTCTGGAGCTCCCCCCATCCTTTCGCATACATGACGTCTTCCATGCCTCCCTCCTTAAACGCTGCTCCCCGTCCTGGTCCCCCTCGAGGATACCTCCTGTTCCCGTTCTCACCCCTGAGGGGGTGGAATTCGAGGTGGCCAAGATTATGGACAGTAGGATGGTCCAGGGCTCCCTCCAGTACCTGGTCCATTGGAAAGGATACGGGCCGGAGGAGAGGACTTGGGTACCTGCCCGTGATGTTCACGCTGGGGTATTGATCAGGAGGTTCCACCTCCTCTTCCCCACTAAACCGGGTCCCCTTAGTAAGGGTCCGGTGGCCCCTCATAAAAGGGGGAGTACTGTTAGGGATCTGCCAGGTACTTCATCTAGCTATACTCCTGGGATTAATCAATCCACACCTGAGGCCAGACCTGTTCGACTGACACCATCTCCCACCAACCAGGGTGGCAGGCTCAGGAGTGGGAGAGCCTATCGCGGCCTGGTCTCTCGGAGTTAGCACCGCCCCCTGCCCTTTATTACCTGCCCTGTGCTCTCCCTCAGTGCTTGTAATTCTTTTGGATTCCTGGCCCCACTGCTGCTTGCTCCAGCCTGCTTCTGCCGTGCTTCTGCCTTGCTGCAGTTCTGCTTGACCTGCTTTGCTTGCCCTGGCTTGCTTCTGTCTCCGTGCCCGCTCGGGTGTACTCACTTCGTCCTGGTCCTGACTGTTCGTTCACCGCCCCGTTTCCTCGTGGCGTTCCGTGGCTACTGCCCCTTCCCTTGCGTGTTCCCCGTTTGTCTTCCAGTGCACTTAGCCAGCGTAGGGACCGCCGCCCAGTTGTACCTCGTCGCCTAGGGCGGGTCGTTGCAAGTAGGCAGGGACAGGGCGGTGGGTAGATTAGGGCTCACTTTCCCTTCACCTCCTTCCTGCCATTACACAGAGTTTCTGTTTTTTAGTCACTTTGCCCTACAAATGTTAGAATAAAAAGTGATCAAAAAGTCGCACGTATCCAAAAATGGTACCTATAAAAACTATAGCTCGTCCCGCAAAAAACAAGCCATCATATACGTCCGTCGACAAAAAAATTAAAAAGTTATGGTTCTCACAACTTGGCGACAGAAAAAATACATTCTTTTTACAAAAGTAATTTTATTGTGCAAAAAGTTGTAAAACATAAAAAAGTGCTATAAATTAGGTATCGCCGGAATCGTACTGACCCGCAGAATAAAGTTAACATGTAGTTTATAATGCGTAGTGAACGCTGTATAAAAAAACCAAAAAAAGCTGTGCCAGAATTGCGTTTTTTTGTTTACTTGGCCTCCCAAAAAATAGGATAAAAGGTGATCAAAAAGTCACATGTACCCCAAAATGGTACCAATAATAACTACAGCTGGTCCCGCAACAAACCAGCCCTCATACCGCTACGTCTATGAAAAATAAAATTAGTTATGGCTCCAATAAGTCAGGAAATAAAAAAATATGCAGTTGTGCCGGCCCGAGGGGAACGTTTTTTCGGTTTCAAGAGGCGATTTATCAAGGACCTAAAATTAGGGAAACAGGAAAGGGAGGGCCCAAACATATCCGCTGGAAGCGACGGCGCCCGTATTATACCAGGACAACACTTCCTAGCAAACTTCTCCAAACTGCAAAGGTGCGGAGTGTGGACCAAAAGGGGGATAATAAAAGGACGCCATATATCAGTGCGACACCGGCCTGTGCAGAAAGGATTGCTTCACAGCGTAACACACATCTATGGATTATTTTATTGGTTTTTTTTACCCCATTATTGTACCCCCTGACTATGCCCCTTATATACTCCGCCCGCCTTACATGTGCCCCCACATTATAAACGGAAACACCAGTAAGACTCCAAACAAAACTACTACCAAGCAAAATCCACGCTCCAAAAGCCAAATGGCATTTCCTCCCATCTGAACCCTACAGTGTGCCCAAACAGCAGTTTCCTTCCACATATATGGCACAGTCATACCCGGGAGAACCCTTTTAGCAATTTTTGGGGTGTGTGTCTCCAGTGTCATAAGCTTGGCATGACATATTTGCCACTGAATGGCATATCTAGGGAAAAATATAAATTTTTAATTTGCACCATCCACAGCGCATTCATTTCTGGAAAAGACCTGTTGGGTGAAAATGCTCATTACACCCCTTAATAAATGCCTTGAGGGGTGCAGTTTCCATAATGGGGTCACTTCCCAGGGGTTTATTTTTATTATTTCACATCTGAGCCTCTGCAGTTGTGAACCAATACTTTGTAAATCGCCAAATTAGGCCTCAATTTTACATGGTACGCTTTCACTCCTGAGCCTGGTCGACTGTCCAGGCAAGAGATTAGGGCCACATGTAGGGTGTTTCTAAAACCAGGAAACCGAGCATAATTAGAGAGCTGTCTTGTTATGGTGGCACAAGCCGGGCACCACATATTGTCCACATATCTGTGGAAAAAATCCCATTTTCACTCTGCAACATCGAGTTCACACTAATTTCTACAAAACACCTGCAGGGTTAACATGCTCACTACACCCCTAGGTAAATGCATTGAGGGGTGTAGTTTCCAAAATTGGGTCACTTCTGGGGGGTTTCCACTGTTTTGGGCCCACAGGCGCCCAGAAACCAATCCAGCAACATCTGCACTCCAAATGGCGGTCCTTCCATTCTGAGCCCTGCCGTGTGCCCAAACAGCAGTTTATGACCACATATGGGGTATTGCCGTACTCGGTAGAAATTGCTTTACAAATGTTGGGTTCTTTTTTTTCCTTTATTTGTTGCAAAAATGAAAACATTTGCGCTAAAGCTACGTCTTATTGAAGAAAAAGGATTGTTTTTATTTTCACTGCCCAATTCTAATAAATTCTATGAAACATCTGTGGGGTCAAAATGCTCACTACGCCCCTAGATGAATTCCTCAAGAGGTGTAGTTTCCTAAATGGTGTCACTTTTTGGGTGTTTTCATTGTTTTTTCCCCTCAGGGGCTTTGCAAATGTGACATGGCCTCCGCAAACCATTCCTGCTCAATGTGATCTCCAAAAGCCAAATAGCGCTCTTTCCCTTCTAAGCCAAGCCGTGTCTCCAAACAGCCGTTTATTACCACATGTGGGGCATTGTTTTACTCGGGAGAAATTGCTTTACAAATTTTGTGGTGCTTTTTCTCCTTCAGTCCTTGTGGAAATGAGAAAAAATTAGCTAAACCTACATTTTCTTTGAAAAAATTTAGATTGTCATTTTCAGGGCCTATTTCCAATAATTTATGCAAAAAACCTGTTGGGTCAAAACGCTCACTATACCCCTAGATAATTTCCTCAATGGGTGTAGTTTCCAAAATGGGGTCACTTGTGGGGGTTTCCACTGTTTTGTCCCCTCAGGGGCTTTGTAAATGTGACATGGCCTCCGCAAACCATTCCTGCTAAACTTGAGCTCCAAAAGCCAAATAGCGCTCTTTCCCTTCTCAGCCCTGCCGTGTCTCCAAACAACCGTTTATTACACATGTGGGGTATTGTTTTACTCTGGAGAAATTGCTTTACAAATTTTACAGTGCTTTTTCTCCTTTAGTCCTTGTGGAAATGAGAAAAAAAATCGCTAAACCTACATTTTCTTTGAAGAAATGTTGATTTTAATTTTCACGGCCTACTTCCAATAATTTCTGTAAAAAAACTGTGCGGTCAAAATGCTCACTGTACCCCTAGATAATTTCCTTGAGGTGTGTAGTTTCCCAGATGGGGTCACTTTTGGGGGATTTTGACTGTTTTGGCACTGCAAGAGCCCTTCAAATCTGACATGGTGCCTAAAATTTATTCTAACAAAATTAAGGCCCCAAAATCCACTAGGTGTTCCTTTGCTTCTGAGGCCGGTGCTTCAGTCCAGTAGCACGCTACGGCCACATGTTGGATATTTCCTAAAACTGCAGAAACTGGGCAACAAATATTGAGTTGCATTTCTCTGGTAAAACCTTCTGTGTTATAAAAAAAATTGTACTAAAAATTTATTTCTGCAAAAAAATATGACATTTGTAAATTTCACCTCTACTTTGCTTTAATTCCTGTGACATGTGTAAAGGGTTAAGACATTTTCTAAATGCTGTTTTGAATACTTTGAGGGGTGAAGTTTTTAAAATGGGGTGACTTTTTGGGGGTTTCTAATATATAAGGCCCTCAAAGCCACTTCACAACTGAACTGGCCCCTGTAAAAATGGCCTTTTGAAATTTTCTTGAAAATGTGAGAAATTGCTGCTAAAGTTCTAAGCCTTGTAACGTCATAGAAAAATAAAAGGATGTTCAAAAAACGATGCCAATCTAAAGGAGACATATGGGGTATGTTAATTAGCAACAATTTTGTGTGGTATAACTGCCTGTCTTACAAGCAGATACATTTAAATTGGGAAAAATGCTAATTTTTGCAATTTTTCGCTAAATTTTGGTGTTTTTCACAATTAAATACTGAACATATCGAGCAAATTTTGCCAGTAACTTAAAGTCCAATGTGTCACGAGAAAACAATCTCAGAATCTCTTGGATAGGTGAAAGCATTCCGGAGTTATTACCACATAAAGTGACACATGTCAGATTTGAAAAATGAGGCCCGGTCAGGAAGGTCAAAAGTGGCTAAAGAGGGAAGGGGTTAACAGCCAAATGAGATACCACCTAGTGGAAGGGGATATGGACATGCGACCGTCCAGGCCATGAGGATTTTTGTTCTATTGGGAGAGGATCTCGTTTTGAAGTTGTCTCATATGGGCCAGTACTCATTGCTGTCTGAATGCTCACTGAATGACAAGCTAATAGGAACCTCACATCCAGCTTTATCTAATGGGATCTCTCTGCTGAGAGAGATATAGTCATGGAAGAGTCGATGATAAACCCCAGAAACCTGCGAATTTTGAAGGGAAACAGGTGTGATTTTTGCCAATTGACGATGGTTCAGAACATTGATGGTCAGATTGGCTCCTGAAGGATCCGTCCAAAGAAATGTTAGCAAAACAATCCAGTCGTCCAGGTAGGGTACGGCTAACACACCTTGTAGCCTGAGAAACGCTGCTAGGACGATAGTCATCTTCGTAAATACTCTGGGTGCTGAGGTGAGACCAAATGGAAGGCAAGTGAACTGGTAGTGAACCGCAGTATTCCTCCTCCACACCGCTACTCTGAAAAATTCCCCATGAGAATTTAGAACAGGTATGTGAAGATAAGCTTCATTGAGGTCGATTGTGGCTAGAAAGTAGTATTTTTGGAGAATTGAGACTACTGATCTTATTGTCTCCATCTTGAATTTTTTTTCTCACCAAAAACCTGTTTAAAAAAGTGAGATCGATGACAAGGCGCCAATGCCCCTCCATCTTTGGAACATCAAATACTCTGGAGTAGACGCCTGAACTTTGTTGATGATAAGAAATGCTTTCTAGTGCCCCCTTGGATATGAATTTGCCTATGAGTTTTAAATCTAAGGATTTTCTGGGTTGATAAAGAATATGTTTGGAGGAGTTTGGTATAGATCGAGGGAGTACCCCTCATAATTAAGGACTGAACCCAAGAGTCCGATGTAGTTTTGAGCCAGGCGCAGGAGAACTGAGTTAATCTGGCCCCCATCCTGGAACTCTGAAAGTTAGCGTCACAAATCAAATTCACTGGAGCCCCCCGGAAAGGTTTTCTTCCTTTATCGATTTCATTCTGGGCTTGAAACGTCGTTGCTTGTTCTGCTGCCTAAAATGCCTATTTCTTGAAGACATTCTGTATTGCCTCCGAAAGGGTCTGAACCTGGGCTTCTTGGGCGTTTGAGGGTACGTTATCCCTTTGATCTCATTCAGAGACTCCAAAACTTTAGTCAGTTCGGGACCAAATAGGCTTCCTGCTTGAAATGGTAAGGTGCAAAAATCAGACTTGGAGGGGATATCTCCTGACCATTCCTTAGGCCAAAAGGCCCTTCTAGCTGCGGTAGATATTGTCATAACTTTAGAACTTAATCTAAGAGAATCAAGGGGGTAGTCAGCTAAATACTCTGCAGCTAACTTAATCTCAGGCATACTCTGGAGTATCTCCTCACTGGGAAACCCTTCTTGCCGATCTCTGGAAAGCTTGCTGTCTGAAACTTAAGTAGCAGCTGAATATGTTGTTTTGAAGGAAGCATCTGCCTTCCTGTCCATCGGGTCTCTCAGCAATAAAGAGTCCTCTGCCGGCATTAGGGGGAGGTTCCCACTATAAGATTTTAGGGTCTAGTCCATAGATTGCTCTAAATCTAGACCCAGTGTCCAGCTTTTTACTTGGCTTAGACCAGTCCATTTGCATAAAGTTATTAAGAAGTGGCTGATCTGGCAGAAACTTATGCGGTTTCTTAGGAAAATAATAAAGTGCTTCCTTTTTAGCAAGGTCGTCTTTTTTTTTTATATTTAAGTTTTTCTTTATTATAATGATATTACTAAAAATACAAATCGGTAAGCATACATTGCAAGACAACATATAATATATCCATTTACTTCATTTTAATCTTTAACTCCAATTTCCTTCCTATACATTTTTAATCTAAAAAGGGGATATGGGAATGGGACTCTTGTCACCGAACCAAACCAATACTTTTTAAACTATAAAAATACACCCTTTCCCCATAATAAGGATCCACTCAGACCTCTAAACCCACCCTTAAAAAATTGTCCACCCATTTATCTAGACTTTTTCTTTTCTCTATATATTATCATTGTCACGGCGCAGGTTGTGGACCCACTGGGCCGTAATGCGTAGCGGGATAGCAGCTGGCCAAACAGGTACAATACAAAGTCTATAGTCCAGAAAGGGTACCTGAGGCAATGTAGACAATAGCAGTGATTCAGGCTAAAGATGAGGCTCCGGCAGTAGACAGACAGTGACACAATGGATGAAGCGGAAGACACAACTTGACTCCAACTCTGGACGGCACTGAGGCACGGTAGCACAGGATACAGGGTACAGGCAGCAGGAACGGATAACACTGGCAACTGGAAGACTCTAGGAGACCATTTGAAAGACAAACTTTAGGTACACAACAATGCTCAGGCAATGATCAAGAGGGCAGAGCCCTTTTTATAGTCCAGTAGCATTCTGGGCTAATTGCAGGTTTCCTGCAATTGTGCGTGCACTGGCCCTTTAAGGTCGTGGACCCGCTGGCGCACGCAGTCTCTGAACCAGGAAGTGAGTGCCGGCGTCTCTCTGGACGGAGATGCCGCTGAGAACTCACGCGTCCATGGCCGCGGCAGTCAGAGGGTAAGTCAAAACGACGGGCCGCGGCCATAGACGTTATAGTATCCCCCCGCTTACGCCCCCTCTTCTTGGGGCCATAGCAGGAGAGAAACTTCTTCACGAGGACAGCGGTATCGATGTTCTCCTCTGGCTCCCAAGACCTCTGTTCTGGACCAAATCCCCTCCAATCCACCAAATAAAACGTCCTTCCTCCCACTTTCTTGGTGGCCAGGATCTCCCTCACTTTGAAAGTCCCTGACGGGCCGCCAGGAGCCACTGCGGAACTAGGAGTCCTGGAGTAGCGGTTCAGGACCATGGGCTTCAGCAGGGAGACATGGAAGGAGTTAGGGATCTTGGGGGGTAGGAGGCAGCCGAAGCTTGCAAGACACAGGATTAATTTGCAGCAGAATCTCAAAGGGTCCGCGGAACCTGGGAGCAAATTTGCAAGACGGCACCCTCAGCTGGATATTCCTGGAAGACAGCCAGACCTTCGTACCTGGAAGAAACTGGGGAGGCTCTCGTCTTCTAGTGTCTGCCTTTCTCTTCATGCGGTCCACCACCAGCAGAACAGAAGATCGGGTCTGTTGCCATATCTGCAGAAAGTCCCTGAAGGTAGAGTCAGCTGCAGCCACCTGGGATATAGTAGAGACAGAAAGAGGTATTCGAGGATGTTGGCCGTAGACGATGAAGAACAGACTGGAGATGGTGGACTCACTAGTATGGTTATTATAGGAGAACTCAGCACACGGGAGCAGCTGCACCCAGTCATCATGCCGCCTGGAGACAAAGTGCCGCAGATAGTTCTACATAATCTGGTTAACCCTCTCGACTTGACCATTGGACTGGGGATTGTAGGCCGAGGAGAAGTCCAACTTTACGCAGAGGAGACCGCAGAGTGCTCTCCAGAACTTTGAGGTGAAATGGACCTCTCGATCCGAGACAATATGCAGAGGCAAGCCGTGCAGACGGAAGATGTGTTGAACGAAGAGATCGACCAGTCGAGCAGCAGAAGGCAGACCAGTCAGGGGAACAAAATTAGTCATTTTGGAAAATCGATCCACCACCACCCAAACCACACTGCATACAGCAGAGAGAGTCAGATCTGTGACAAAGTCCATTGCAATATGTTGCCAGGGGGCATCGGGCACAGGTAGTGTTTGGAGCAGACCAGCTGGTCTGGAGTGGGCAACTTTATTTGCTGCACATACAGTACAGGAGGAGACAAAGTCCATGACATCTTTGGGCAGCGTGTGCCACCAGAACTGACGGGCAATTAGGTCTCGGGTCTTGCGGGCACCCGCGTAACCTGCCAGCTTTGAACTGTGACCCCAGCGAAGGATTCTTCCTCTGTCTGCCAGACGTACAAAAGTCCCTCCAGGAGGAATGTTTCTAACTTGCAGAGGGTTAACCGAGAAGATGCAGGAAGGATCAATAATATTCTGTGGGGACTCCACAGTGTCCTCTGTCTCAAACGACCTAGACAAGGCATCGGCCCTCACATTCTTGTCGGCAGGTCGGTAGTAGAGTTCGAACTTGAACCGGACAAAGAACGGCGACCACCTGGCTTGACGAGGATTCAGTCGTTGAGCCGTCTGAAGATAGGTCAGGTTCTTGTGGTCCGTGAAGACCAGGGTAGGATAAGCAGTGCCTTCTAGTAGGTGTTTCCACTCCTGCAGGGCCAGCTTGATGGCCAGTAACTCCCAATCCCCAATTGAGTAGTTGCGCTCCGCGGGAGAAAACAGCTGAGTAGTAGCCACATACCACAGTCTTGCCTTTCGAACCTCTCTGGAACAAAAGTGCGCCAGCACCAATGAAGGAAACATCCACCTCTAACGAAAACTGTAGGGATACATCAGGATGATGAAGAAAAGAGGCTGACGGGAAGGCCTTTTTTAAGGTTTTGAACGCGGCTTCTGCTTCCGGAGTCCACACCTTGGCATTCATGCCCTTTTTGGTGAGGGTAGAGATGGGAGCGGTCAATGAAGAGAAGTTGGGAATGAACAGCCGGTAGAAGTTGGCGAATCCCAGGAAGCATTGTATGGCCCTTAAGCCTTGGGGACATGGCCATTCCAGGACAATCTTTACCTTCTCAGGGTCCATTTTGAGGCCCTGATCGGAGATGATATAGCCCAGAAAGGGTAGAGAATTTCAAACACACACTTCTCCAGCTTGGCATAAAGATGATTCTCCCTTAATCGAAGCAAAACCTGGCAGACATGTCTCTGATGAGTTACAGGATCTGGGGAAAAAATCAAAATGTAATCGAGATACACCACAACACAGACATAGAGGAGATCACAAAAAATGTCATTGACAAATTCTTGAAACACCGCGGGGGTGTTACACAGGCCGAAAGACATGACCAGGTATTCGTAGTGCCCATCACGTGTATTAAATGCAGTCTTCCACTCGTCACCCTGATGAATCCGAATTAGATTGTAGGCCCCCCGCAGGTCTAGTTTAGAAAAAAAATATGTCCCCCGTATGCGATCAAACAGTTCAGAAATCAAAGGCAATGGGTATCTGTTCTTCAAAGTGATCTGGTTGATAACCCGGTAGTGAATGCAGGGTCGGAGAGATCCATCTTTTTTCTTGACAAAGAAAAACCCGGCTCCGGCCGGGGATGAGGATTTACGTATGAAGCCCCTCCAGATTCTCCAACATAGACTGGGTTTCAGGTAAGGAGAGAGGGTATACTCTACCGCGAGGAGGGGACGAATCAGGAACCAAGTCGATAGGACAATCATATGATCGATGTGATGGCAACGTCTCGGCTTCCTTCTTGACGAAGAGATCTGAGAACAGAGAGTAATAAGGAGGCAACCCTGCCAATGACTGATGCGCAGGAGCGGAGGCGGATGGATATGCCCCAGGCAGCGGTTGAGACACCTGGCAACCCACTGGAGAACTTCTCCGGAGTTCCAATCCAGGACAGGGGCGTGTAGACGGAGCCAAGGCAAACCCAGCAGCACAGGTTTGTCGGCCTTGGGCAGGAGAAACAGGGAGATGAGCTCAGAGTGAAGAGCTTCCATTTGAAGCCTCAACGGCTTGGTCACAGACAAAATTGGATCAGGCAGCTTCATCTACGGAGGCAACGATCAACAGCCTTTCCAGCAGAACAGTGGGCAAATTAAGAAGATCCACAATGTCTTGGCAGATAAAATTGGCTGCAGAGCCAGAGTCCAGGTAGGCAGAGACCGGATTGAGCCTCTCGCCAGCGATGATTGTCACAGGAATGAACAGTTTTGAGGAGAGTTCTCTATTAAATGCTGTATCGCCCAGGGTTATCTCTCCAACCAATACTAGGCATTGGGGTGTTTTGGCTTCTGGGGACACAGACGCACAACATGGCCAGCAAAGCCACAATATAGACAGAGTCCAGAGGTGCGCCTGCGCTGCTTCTCCTGGACTGACAGTTTAAGCCGATCCACCTGCTTTGGGACCTCGGGTGGAGCAGTAGAAGAAGGCAAGAGGGGTTGCTAGAAGTTGGGCGCCAGTCTAGGAAGCCGTCTCTCTTGAGTAGCAAGTAGAATCAGGTCGTCCAAGGTAGATGGTAGATCCCGAACAGCAAGTTCGTCCTTGATCTTGGATAATAGGC
Source organism: Rhinoderma darwinii (assembly GCF_050947455.1). NCBI lineage: Eukaryota > Metazoa > Chordata > Amphibia > Anura > Rhinodermatidae > Rhinoderma > Rhinoderma darwinii. The sequence goes on from NC_134692.1 coordinate 118,802,643, forward strand.
CATGCTAGAAGGAAGCCACCAACGCCTCATTATTCCAGGACAGCTCTCCTGCCAGGGTCCGGAACTGGATGGTGTATTCGCCCACGGAGGTGTCCTCCTGGTGAAGGTTTATCATAGCAGTGGCTGCCGACGAGACTCATCCAGGCTCCTCAAACACTGTACGGAATAAGCGCACGAACCCCTGGAAGTCTCGGGTCCCTGTCGTTCCCAGATTGGGTTCGCCCACGCCAGGGCCTTGCCAGCAAGTAATGAAATAATGAAGGCGATCCTGGCTCTGTCTGAATGAAATGCTCTGGCATGCAGGGTAAAGTGGATATGACACTGGTTAAGAAATCCCTTGCACTTACTTGCGTCTCCATGGAATCGAGGTGGCAATGGCAGCGAGAACCGTGGATCAGAATCGGAGCTGCCAGGAGGTGTAGCAAGAGGTTCAATCGCAGGAACTTTAACAGGAACAGAGAAGGAAGCTGTTGTGCCATGGAATCTACTGCGGACCCACTGGGCCATACTGCGTAGCGGAATATCAGCTGGCCAAACAGGTACAATACAAAGTCTATAGTCCAGAAAGGGTACCTGAGGCAATGTAGACAGTAACGGTGATTCAGGCTAAAGATGAGGCTCCGGCAGTAGACAGACACCCGGCGGGTGTGACACAATGGATGCAGGGGAAGACACACTGGGAACTGGAAAACACTAGGAGACCATTTGCAAGACAAACTTTAGGTACACAACGCTCAGGCAATGATCAAGAGGACGAAGCCCTTTTTATAGTCCAGCAGCATTCTGGGCTAATTGCAGATTTCCTACAATTGTGCGTGCACTGACCCTTTAAGGGCCCTGCGGGAGACAGTCTCTGAACTAGGAAGTGAGTGCCGGCGTCTCTCTGGACGGAGATGCCGCCGAGAACTCAAGCGTCCATGGCCGCGGGTGTCAGAGGGTAAGTCAGAATGACGGGCCGCGGCCATAGACATTACAATCATCATCCCCTTTATATTTTAATTCTAGTGATTCCCATTAGGATATTTCCCCCACAGTAACATACAGCAGGAAACAAACAAAATAAGACAAAAAGCAAAAAACATATATATCTCCCCCCCCCCCTCCACGAATTAATACATCCAACCTCCTATTGCAACCAGCTTCCCCACAACTCCTCAAACTCTACCTATGTTTACAAGGTAGTAGATTTTTTCGTATTGTAGCATCCTCCTCACATATTTCCTCCAGCAATTTCCCGTAGGTGGATCCTGCTTGATGCATTTAAACATAATGGTCTTTCGCGCCCAATATGGCAGTTTCAATAGGACTTCTTTCTTAATATCCCCTGTACCCTTAAATCCATTATAACCCAATATGCAAATAACCGGATCCCAGGGGATTTTAACCCCATATCGCTCTACAATTTCTTTAAGGATATACTCCCAGAATCTCTTTATTTGGGGACATGACCACAACATATGGATTACGTATGCCTCTTCCCCTGCACAGTTAGGATAGTTTGCTTTCCGATCTTTAAACATTTTAGCCGACCTATATGGTGAATAATGCGCCCTATTAACAATGAAGAGTTGTGTGACCCTAAGCTGAGGTCCATGAGATCGTTGAGTAATATTTCCAAGTATTCTCTTCCATTGGAGCTCTCCTATCTCCCCCATATCTTGTATCCATCTCACCTGAGCAGGGATTAGAATAGTTCGAGTCTTTTTATCACTCATTACTTTATATATGTTTGAGAGTCTCCCTTTCCTACCACATTCCTCTATTCCCAACATCAAGGTTACAAATGGGTTCTCCTCCAACTCCTCGGTCATTTCCCTCCATTTATGACCAAGTGCAGGTCTGAGCTGTAAAAACCATAATCTATCTTTCTCCTCGAGTCCATATTCCCTAGTTAGCTCATGGAGCAATTTTAGTCCTCCTTTTTTAAGGATCTGTCCTAATTTATATATCCCCTTCTGCTTCCAAAATGTATACTCATTAGAGCGTCCAGTCTCTTAGCTACCATTTTCCATACCATAGTGCACATGTACAAAGAGGGAAACTCAATCCTGTATCTTTTCCCCATTCCAGAATTTCAAACGTGTTATAATTCTGCCTAGGGCCCTAACCCAAACATTATACATTTTTGTATAAATAATCGTATTAACTTGCACAGCCAAAAAACAGCCTCTCATTGCTGGAATTGCCAAACCACCCCAATCAACCAGTTTCCTCAGCTGTTCAAGTTTTATTCTAGGACGTTTCCCCCTCCAAACCATCTCTGAGAACAAACTATCAAAAGGTTGGTAGTGCCACACAGCCCACTGGTTGGTAGTGCCACACAGCCCACAGCCCCCTGGTTGGTAGTGCCACACAGCCCACAGCCCCCTGGTAGGTAGTGCCATACTGCCCACAGCCCCCTTGTAGGTAGTGCAAGGACTACGAAATGACCCTGATAGCTGGCGGGCAATAGACATTCAAAAAAGGACAACTGTGCAGGAGCACACAAAATACCCAGCTTTTCCAGCAATCAAATAAATGTGTGGAAATAAACTAAGATATAACTTTTATTTAGTCTAGCTAAAGGATTAATCCTTTTTTGTAGGTAGTGCCACACAGCCCACAGCCCCCTTGTAGGTAGAACCCCCCCCCCCTTCCAATATAGATAGCGCCACTGTAGCTCCCTGAAGGAGCGGAATCCCCGTGTGGCCGGGGATTCCGCTCCTGGAGTGCTGCTTGATGTCTCTGTCCATATATGGACAGTGACATCAGGGGAAACTCCTGTAGCGGAATCCCCGTGCACAGCGTTGCCGACACTGTGAATAGAGATTCCACTCAAGGAGAAGCTCCTATCGTCTGTGTCCATGACGTCATTGGCTTCTCCTGGAGTGGAATCCCCGGTCATAGCGTCAGGAGTTTCCCCTGATGTCACTGTCCATATATGGACAGAGATCAAGCAGCGCTCCAGGAGCGGAATCCCAGGCCACATGGGGATTCCACTCCTTCAGGGAGCTACAGTGGTGGTAGTAGATATCAGACCAGGGAGATACGTCCCTGCTCTGCTATAGTGCCGTCGCTACTACCACTATAGAGGCCGCAGCGGCTGCTAGCGGCGCCACCGCCCTCATGCCCGGTGTCGCCGCTAGCAGCCGCTATGGCTGCTACAGCGGTAGCGGCGGCCACTAAGTGAAGAAGCGCCCGGGCGGAAAGGCGACTGCCTAAGGCCGGCCCTGGGTGCGGTTAGCGAGTGCCACCTGACCCACTGGTAGTTGCAACGGCGCGGGGATACACACACCCGCTGGCACCCCTCTTGCAGTGTGGCGGATTGTGCCCTGTGCGACCACACTGGTCGAACATATCTAAGGCCGGCCATGCTGCTACACCGCCCCAAGTACCAGACTTTACTGCCGCTGCAGGGATCCAAGTACAAACAGCCTTGTTGAAATAATTGCTGAACAGACAAATCTTTGTGCTCGACAATTTATTGCTGCGAGCCCCAGTTTTTAGGTCAGGCCATACAGGTGGCATCCCACCAACACAGCAGAAATGCTGCAATACTGGGGATTGGTCCTGAATATAGGCCTAACTAAGAAAGCATCGGTGAGGGTCTATTGGTCCACTGATGTGCTTTACCACTGCCTCTTATACCGCACCACAATGCTCAGGGCTTGTTTTGAGGCAATTCAAAAATGTATCCACTACAATGAGGATTCCCAGTGCTCCCAATTTCATCCGACTCTTTAAAATTAGACCCCTTATATCTTATTTGGCCCAAAAATGTTCCTCTTCATATACTCCTAGAAGATAAATTGCCATTGACGAGTCCTTCGTGCATTTCAAGTGGGGGGTGAAATTGAGGCAGTATTTGCCCAAGCGTGCCAGGTATGGCATTAAAATCGGACTACAGGCATACTTTTAAAATTTATGAGGGAAGGGACTGTCACGTTGAGCCCCCAAACTGTTAAATAGGTTGAAAAAAGACATAGGTCCATCAAGTTCAACCTCTCTCAATAAATTACCCCTCATTCATTCATTGAGTAATTATAACCCTCAATACTATGTCAGTAAAAAAGCATCCAGCCTTTTTCTAAATGCCGACATAGTATCTGCCATCACTACCGCTTGGGCTAGGGCCTTACATAGCCTGACCACTCTAAAGAACCCTCTCCTATATCGATGTCTGAAACGTCTGTCTTCCACATGCAATGGGTGCCCCCTGGTCCTTTGTAGAGTCCTTGGAAACAACAGATCATGTGCTAGTTCTCTGTATTGACCACATGTATATTTATACATGTTAATAAGCTCCTCTAAGCAATGTTCCCTCTAAGTCTTTGCAGCTCCTGAGCGGGGCAGTTAGGGAGCAGGGCGAGTCTCCAGCAATGGTGGGCGATCTGATGACCAAAAGTAATACCCCCAGTAAACGGTAACATAGCGACTAAATGAGAGAATAAGAAAATGTATTTTAAATTTGTTTTAATTACTTTTTTAAATACTATAATATTACAAGCAGACTTGTAAAATAGAGTTATAAACACCAATTATAGGCATCAATGAAAGAATACCTCTATTACACCACTGTCCCTGTAGATGGTGCCACACAGACCCCCCCCCCCCCTGTAGATACTGCCACACAGACCCCCATTTAATGAAGGTTGAAGGCTGGTTCGAACAAACCTGTCCGGAGGAATGGCAATATAAATCGATGGAGTAGCCAAATCGGATGATGTTTAAGACCCAAGGGTCTGAAATGGAGGAAATCCAAGCCTCTTGGAAGTGCGACAGGCAACCCCCTACAGGAATGTTCTCTGACACTGGAGGAAGGAACAGAGAAACCCTGGCATTAGAAATTAGACCTTCTCTGTCTATTGGCCCCACTAGCATGCCTAGCCGCTCTCTGAAAACCAAAGAAGCAAAACATTTTTTTATAACTCAATTCCACACAATAGGACTCAATGACCAGAGAAGAACACCTCTGCACTGGCTTAGGCTTCAGTCACATCTGCGCTAGGGCTCTGTTCCAACGTTCCCTCTGAGCTTTCCGTCGGAACGGAGCCGACAGACACAAATGGAAACCATAGGTGGTTGATTTCAATGGTGACAGATCCGGTGCGAATGGTTTACGTTTGTCTCAGTTGTGCAAGGGTTCCGACGTTTTGACGGAATAGTTAAAACGACGGAACCCTTGCACAACGGAGACAAACGGAAAACATTGGCACCGGATCCCTCACTATTGAAATCAATGGTGATGGAAACGAAAACCTTTGGTTTCCGTTTGTGTCTGTCAGGGCTCCGTTCCGATAGAAAGCTCAGACGGAACGTCGGAAAAGAGCCCTAGCGCAGATGTGAACGAAGCCTTAAAGATAGCAGTAGACAAGGCACACTAAGAACACCCTAATTAGGAGAGCTTAGGATCTTTCAAAAGGGAGTTAACCCTTGAAGTGACTAAGCAACACCGAGATTCCTCCTGAAACTCTGTACTTCATAACCTTTTAGCGCAAACTAAACCACCCCTAATAAAATAACCAGCCAGTTCCCTGTTACATAAAAGAACGGCTGGAGGAAAAAAACGACTAAGAGGTGAGATGCCAAACCAGCACCTCACTACAAACGATCTGCCCATGTCCAGATAAAAAAACAAAAAAAAAACAACACACTGTGGGTGGGGCTGTCTAGGCCTATATAGTATAGGGGGGGGGGGGGTGTCTCAGTCACTTAAAATTTAAAAGTTCCATCTGTCCTACCATTTCACAGGGGCAGGATTACCCCATTATTGTGCTGCTGTAAGAACGTAAGGGGAGGGGGATTCTGCCATTGGGATGAGCCATAAAGACTTGGAGCGAATGCCAAGAAAACACACAAAAACAACAGCCACACCCCAGCTGGCACTGTAAGGGGAATAGTGACAAGTAAATGTCATAATACTGCATTCACCTAATGCCTGAATATGTACAGGCTTTTTAGAGAACCTACCAAGCACAGGCAGGGCCACTGCTCCAGTCTGCAGTTTCTTACAGCAGAGTCTGTAGGATGGTCTGGTCATCAGCTTTCAATCTGGTGAAAGTCGATGCTCTCGACCCGTGGGGTGAAGAGGAACTGTTCTCTGTGGACTATATTTGGAATAGAAAGAAATGAATTGCAGATTGGCAGTGATGGTGGACTGCTTGGCCATAGCAAGTACCACCGTAGATTCACATCTAGGTTCACGACTGATCCCTCAGAAGCTGCATAAATGCGAAAGATGCTGTGGCAGTAAGACACGGTGGATGCTAGTCCTAATAAGGTATCAGGTTTTTTAGGCTCAAAAGGTAAAGTTAGGATCTTAAAGTTGTTCAATAAAATAAAGTTTGACCATCTCATGAAGTGCTAGTTCACTATCCATAGAGGTCTAGTAACTAAGCAGGAAAAAAAAAGAAAAGAAAAAAGAGCAAAGAATTTGGTTTGAATTTTAAGAAGGCTTTCCAATCATAAGAAATTGATGGCCTATCCTCAGGATAGGCCGTCAATATTTGAACGGTGGGGGTCCGACTACCACCACCACGCCGATCAGTTGTTTTAAAGGGGTCACGGTGCACATGCGAGTGCCGCTTCCCCTTAATGCCTTTTCTGCTCATACTGTGAATCACCGACAGACTTGTAGTAGCGGTTCACAGTATTACAGCCTTCTCCCATTCTCTTCAATATGATAAGGCTGTAATACTGTGAACCGCAAGTGTCAGCAATTCACAGTACGAGCAGATAAGGAATGAAGGGGAAGCGGCGCACGCATGAGCGCAACAGCCACTTCAAATCAGCTGATCGGCGAGGGTGCCGGTAGTCAGACCCCCACCGATCAGATATTGATGGCCTATCCTGAGGACAATGAGTATTTAGGCCATGTTTTCAGTCCATACAGACCTAGTTTATAGAGTTTAAAGGAACAATAAACAAAGTAGGTAGGATGGGGAAAAGAGGAGAGCTGGCAACACATATGCAGAACGCTTTTCTCAAACACCTATGGTATGAGGCAGAATTCCAGCAGCACGTCTCCATCACTGAGGTCAAGGTCAGACCTAAATATCCTCAGTCTTCCCATGCAACAATGTACTCTACAGCAACGCTGGTACTTCGCATCTCACTCGATTCTTGGCACATGCTCTGTGTTTTCTTCTCACGAGGATATGGCTCGGTGATTTGTTATGAGACTGTTTATTGTGGCTGCATGAACAGCATTCTTTCCATGTAATGTCTTCAACTTTTACAATACTCTTCTGTTTTGGTACGTTCTGCGTGCTGTGTTCAAGAAAACAAATTAAAAAAAAAAAAAAAGGCTGCTGGATGAGGGTCGAAATCTCTATTCTAGTTTATCCCAAAGGTGTGTGTGGGGTTGAGGTCAGGGCTCTGTATGGGCCATTCACATTCTTCCACACCAAACCATACCTTAATGGACCTTTGATTTGGGCACTGGGGCAGTGTCATGCTGGAACAGGTAAGAGCCAAACCCCAAACAGTTCCCACAAAGTTGGACGCATACAATAGTCCAAAAGGTCTTGGTGCGCTGAAGCACTAAGATTCCACTTCACTGGAACTAAGGTGCCAAAGACAACCCCGCATTATTTCCCCCCCCCCCCCCCTCCACTAAACTTTACAGTTGGTACAATGCAGTCAGAGTCCAGTGGCTACATGCTTTATACACCAGCCCATCCGACGCTCGGCATTGTGCTGGTTGACGCTCGGCTTGCATGCAGCTGTTCGGCCATGGAAACTCATGCCATTAAGCTCCCGGCACAGTTTTTGTACGGCTGTTAATATCAGAGGAGGTTTGGAGCTCTGCAGTTATTGGGTCTGCAGAGCATTCGTGGCTTTTATGAACTAAGCGCCTCAGCACTTGGCGACCCTGCTCTAACTTTACATGGTCTGCACTTTGTGGCTGAGTATGTGCGGTTCCTAAACACTTCCACTTTACAATATTACAAATCAAAGTGGATTGTGAAATTCCTTCCCTCCTAGATATTCCAGGCACCGACTTTTTGCGATGGTGGCATCCTACTCCAGGACCACGCTGGAATTCAGAAAGTTCTCTAGAATGACCCAATCTTTCACACAGTCAGACTGCATGGATAGGTGATAAGACTGAACGAAACACCTGAATTCATAGTTTAAGAGGAGTGTCTCGATAATTTTGTCCATATAGTGCATAACCCACAGACAACCACAGTGCAGTTTCTAGGGGGGGACGGGACGACGACCCTTCTAATCCTGGACAAAAACTTTAACGCCTTCTCAGGACTTGCAGACCATGATGCTTAGCATTGCCTTCAGCAGGCCCAATGTTCTTTATTACTACCTACGCCATCTTCCATGAGCCTGATCAGTAAGTACCCTGTAACGAGAGGCAGCTTGAATAGAGTCCCAAAGATGACGGACAGGACCAGTTTCTTACGACCACACTTCACAGGTTGCTCCACTTTGACCCCTCTCGTTGGGCGCTGTAGCACGCAGCCACCTTGAAACATATCAATTTACAGACGACAAATTTGAGACCCCACATATACCAGAACATTGTAATCCACATAAGTAAAGCTCTTTTATTTTAGGAACGCCATCCAGTTATCAAAAACAAATACATTTTAAATAGGAAGTATGTCATTTTATTTAAACAACTGAGTTTGATTCTTCATAGACCTTTGTATGTGAAAGCAGAAATGTAATATTCTACAGGTGTCCGTGAACGGCATTCCATTTCTCAGGAAAATAAATGTAAGGCAGAGTCTTTCCTCACTTTATCTACATCTTACAAGGTTCTTTGTTAATAGTAAAAAGTGTCCAAAAGCTGTCAATACTTCACACAGAAATCTGACAAAAGAAATCTTACCACCACCTTAATAGTAATGTCTGCTGGTACAGTAAACAGTCATGCAGCACTCCGTACTCGCATACTCCCAGACGGCCAAATCACGACTGCCATTCCTACAAACTGAAAGGTATACGAACCGCAAACTTTAAAACATTTTTTGCTTTGATTCTGTTAATACTTTATGTTTGATTGGGAAGGGGGCTGAGGAAATGAAGTATATATATATATATAAAAAAAAAAAGTTCTCGTCAGAGGGCTGAAGCGTATTTTGCCACCATGTGCTGCACACTGGGAGGAGTAAATGGTAATCACAAGACATGTTTACCTTGCAAACTATTGCTGGTATCATAGCAAAATACTTCATTGCAGTTGCTGGTTGAATCAAGATTTTCCCTCGACAGACAGAATATGTGCTCTTAGTAATATCCAATACTATCAATTGGTTTTCACATTGACACTTCCTCTTAGAGACCACACCAAGTTAGCAGATCACAAAACATATACAGGAATACAATGGCTACTTAAAATTCAATATGTAAATGGAAAATTAGGTTCAAGAGACTAAAAGAGGGAGGGGGGGGGGGGGGGCTCTACAACGTTAGTTTAAAAAAATGATTTACCAAGATTTACAACAAATCCCCACAAACTATTACATAACTAGCGAAAAGAGACTGTCACCACATTATAAGTGCCCTATCTTGTACATGATGTGATCGGCGCTGTAATGTAGATTACAGCAGTGTTTTTTTATTTAGAAAAACGATCATTTTTGACGGTTTTATGACCTATATTAGCTTTATGCTAATGACTTTCTCAATGGACAACTGGGCGTGTTTTACTTTTTGGCCAAGTGGGCATTGTACAGAGGAGTGTATGACGCCGACCAATCAGTGTCCTACACTTCTCCCCATTCATTTACACAGCAGATAGCGATATAGCTTTATCACTATGTGCAGCCACATAAACACACAGTAACGTTACTGCAGTGTCCGGACAATGAATAGACATTACCTCCAGCCAGGACGGGATGTGTATTCAGAATCCTGACCACTTCTGTAGCGTCTGTGTGAGATTTACAGCAAGGCAAACGTTATCTCGTTTTAAATGACAGGTTACATCGTAATCTCGTGAGATAATGCTTGCCTTGCTGTAAATCTCACAGAAACGCTACAGAAGTGGTCAGGATTCTGAATACACATCACGTCCTGGCTGGAGGTAATGTCTATTCACTGTCAGTACACTTGAGTAACGTTACTGTGTGTTTATGTGGCTCCACATAGCGATCTTATTACATCACTATCTGCTGTGTAAATGAATGGGGAGAAGTGTATGATGCCGATTGGTCACTGAATGGTCAGCGTCATACACTTCTCTCCACAACGCCCACTTGGTCAAAAAGTAAAACACGCCCAGTTGTCCATTAAGAAACTTATTAGCATAAAACTAATATAGGTCATAACTTCGAAATTAAAAAAAACTGCTGTAATCTACATTACAGCACCGATCATATCATGTACAATATAGGGCACTTATAATGTGGTGACAGAGCCTCTTTAACTAAAAAGATCGTACAGTCTTGCTTTCATGGTCAAGTGTATGCAACGTCCTACAAAACATACCAAGAGGTGAAAGCAAATGATAATGTAAGAAGGAAAACCTAAAAATGTAAAGATTGATTCTAAACGTTTTGCAGCTTAGGAAAACCTGTATTTATGTATGTATGTATGTATATATATATATATATATATATATATATATATATATATATCTATATATGAGAAGAAAAAAAAAAAAAAAGAAGAAGATAATGAAAAATGCTACATTTGAGTTGGAGCCATATAATTGAATAAGCAACACTCCAGAAGAGAGACATTGTGCTAATTTGGCAATAAATCTTAATTCACACATACCAGGGGAAAAAACAAAAACAAAAAAACACATTAAAACTCCAAGTATGGAGGCTTTAAAACCAGTCGTAAAAAGCAAAAATCCTTTACATTGAAATTGTGAATGAACCACCACTGCAGGCTACCTCCACCATAACATCACTTTATTGTATGACCGTCAGCAACAGTGTACAAGATAACTAAAGGGGGGGGGGAAAAATGAAGAAAAAACAAAAGATGACATGGGCTGGAAAAATACGAGAACATGAACGGCTTTTTGATCGGAAGAACCAGTTGCGGTTCTGAAAAGCACAGTGCCGATCCCTTCAGGAAACTGGATGCGGGAAACACAAGACGTACCCATAGGGAATCATCTAGATGAATGGTTTTGAAAGCTTCAAGTTTGTGTTTATTCGGATATCTGCCCAACTAGCAAACATACATACTGTAAAGCTGACTACTGTGTGAGAAGTACAAGAGTTGAAAATAAACAAGTTTTCCTAAACGACGAGAATTTAGGGGAAGAAAAGAATGGAGAACAAGGCTTTTTCTTCTTCTCAGAAGTCCACCTAACTTCACAATTCTGTTCTTTGGCTGCTTCTTTTCAGCTAGGTTTTTTTTAATTAAAGGCCATGCTTCATCTCCTAGCCTCTTCTGTGCTAAACTGGTCAACTCAACCAGCAATGTTGCCAAGCAACAAGAGTAACGATAGAAACGGACAGCATCTTCTTCACGGCAAATCCTTGATGGCCCCAGTTTTCCCCGCTTTACGGACAGGGTTTAGCATTTCCTCAATAGTTGACAGGGTCACATGGAAGAGAGTTCTAGATCACCATGCTGTCTGGAGGATACCAATTTCTTTCTGCAGCCATTTGTCAGACATATTGTCAGATCTTCCATAGCAGAAAGACAATCACGTTAACCAGACGGTGAGCGTTATACTCTGTGCCCTGGGGATTGCTGACCATGGATGTTTAACATTTCTCTGGGTGCAGCGTTCCTGTGGGATTCCTTTTCCCACTGCACCAGGATTTCCTAGATTAAGCCCCCAGTATACATCACCACCGGCCTTGGCGCGGCTGTGGATGCCTGAGACTTGATTGATTCTGGTGGATTTCGGACTGTGCTGAACCCGGCTTGTTTGCAGTCTTCTTTCTCACACCCAAGCTGTCCAACCTTCATAAAGCTGAGCCAGGTTATCTAAGTTTGTTGCCTCCTTAATCACAAAATCCACCTAAAGCAAAGAAAAAAAAAAAGAAAAAAAAAGGAAAATAACCAGTAAGCCTTTACAAAAAGACAACCTGCGGTGCGGCACAATAGAGAAAAACAAAGCATGTCAAACATTAGAATATCCTATAACTGGGATTCCATGCTGTACGTAAGATTAGTGTACATTAGAAACCGAGGTGTCTTTCACGGTCAGATGAGAAACATTGCCCTTTTGCCAACATTACAGGGAGTTTGCCACGTTGCTACTGTAGACCTCGGGCAAAAGGGAGGAAAGGACCAGAGATTCTGCTGTGACGGTGGTCTCCATTGAAGTCTATGGGGACTGATGCATTGTGCTTCAGCATCTCCTATAATTTTGTATGAGAAATACAGGAACAATAGAGCCTTTCCACTGCTCACAAATAGACTTCAATAGAGACAGCAATAGGTCTGTGCAGCAGCATTGTGTGTCGCTTCCTCCCCTTTTTTCCTGGGCTTACAAGTGTAATGGTGGACTTGGTTGGACCCCCACCAAGCAGACATTTATAGCAGAATACTCTCTAGGTCTTGTTCATACATGGAGGATTTGTTGTGGATTTTCAGTGTGTATTCAACACTGAAAATCTGCAACAAGGTACAGTACAATGCAAGTAGATGGCGATTTACAAAGCCCTATTCACATGAGGCAGAAAGAAAATCTAAGCGGATTTTAGGGCATGCAGAGGATTGTCAAATCTGCAGCATGCCCAATATGCCGTGGATTTGCAGCAAAAATAAATTAAAAAAATCTGCTATGTATGAACATATCCTTCGGGCAAGTCCTGGGCATGCTTTCTTTTTTTTTAATCAAACAAGTTTTTATTGATAATACAACATCAGTTATACAGCCTTTACATTTCTTACAGTACTTTACAGAAAACATATAAAATTAACATAACATCACTTAAGTAGTGCAAAATTTCTTCAAGTACTTTATGGCATGTATACAACATCTTTGGTTATACCATCACCTATTTCTCCCTCCAACTGAACTACCCCCCTCCCTTGCAGTACCCCCTCTCTTCCCTGATTTTTCCACCACTCCTCCTCCGTGTCTCTTTCATAGTAAACCGATATTTCACCAGACCTTAAACATGTATATGTGCCATCCCTCCTCCAAATCTTATCTAGTGATCCGCATCCTGGGCATGCTTTCTAACGAATATTGCCCTGTCAGGACTGGACTAAATACCGTAAAACTTTGGGGCATATGTATTTATATATGGTCCTAAAGACAGGTTTGAGTGCTGTATAAACACTAAATTGACCAATATCTAAACTTTTTTTTTTTCTCACAGCGCATGATAAATGTATTTTTGCTTTTGATTACACGCACTACTTCTCATTCCGCTTTCAACTGCCGACGTTCTGAACAGTATAAACGCTGCACTGTTCTATCCAGAGGAGAAAAAAAAAAGATCTTAGCATCGCAGTCACGGATCTGGTAAAAATGAAGTCACGACACCAGTGTGAATAGTCGAACACTAATAATGGTTATTAAATAGGCACATGCTCTGTGCGAACTCTGACCTTATATACAGCTGGATCCAGAGAAGGTGCATGGGTATGGGGACAGCCTGACACTATGCAAATATTTCTTTACAACCAGCCCCAACCACGCACAGCCCCGCCTGTAATGTCTGAAGATTTGCAACTTATTTTTTTATAAAAATTTACCTGCTCAGCAACAGACATCCTCCTGTTAGGATCCACGTCCCTTCCCTCCAGTTTGGCTTTCACACGTTTCCAAACGCTGACGGCATAAGAATTACGTTCTTGCACAGCTAAGAGCGGGGGAGAAAAGGCAGAACGATCATGTCTACTCCTGCAAGAGTTCATTTATTTTTAAAGGTAGGTAACTCAAGATACTGGGCACGCCGGCACAAAAGAAGCACTTACTTATACATTAGTCCACTGTTACCAATAAAACGATTTTTTGTTTGATCAGTGGGTGTCCCATTCCTGTTCCCAATGGGAAGAAAAACCAAATAGGAGCTGCTGCTCTCTATTGAAAGGAGTGAGGAGTTCTGGAAATCTCCACGCCAAAATAATCGTAATACACAACACTGCAGTCAGACCTCGCGGGAGCATTATTAATAAAAGGTTGCACCAACTAATGAATGGTTCTGAGCCACAATACCAAACACGAACCATGGAAACGAGTCGAGAACCGGTCAACCGAGATGTCCGTTTTGGTAAATACTTGTACTCCTCGGGACATAAAATTCATGGGGCACTTTTTCTTCTTCAGAACTCTGCACTGTGCAATAACTCCTGAAAAAGTTTATGAACAAAAACCAACAACTGGGTGTTACCATTCTCCTGGTCAAAGGCACGTGCCCCTCCACAGTCTGGCATGATCAGCATTGATTGGACATGGTTATTCTGTGTAGGGACACCACCACCAACTGGTAATACCCAGTTGTCAATTTATTCAGAAATTTCCAGGAGTAACGTGGTCTTTCGATTGTCCGCTAAAGCCATCACTCAGAGCGAGGTGGCACTTGCTACTGCCACGCCAGGTGAATCAAATGTCACTGTGGAAAGGTTCCCTTTAAGTTTGTTAGAAATTTGGAAAGCCAGCATGTGATGAAATGCTAGCCTAGCTACAATACAGCGGCAAAGTTAAACTAGACTTTCCAGGCGGGATTTTGCCCTATTCTAGCCACTGTGCTATTGTAATCCAGATGGAACCATTAAAATAAGAACGACAACTATTTGTTTTAAGTATAATGAAAAAAAAATCAACCAAGATCAAATATCCCTCATCAGATTGTGTAAAAAGAAATTCTTTAAGCCTCCAACACAACACACACATGGAATACACAGCCGATTGTTGGTATGGGAGCGCAGGGCATGTACCTTTGCCAGTTTTTGGATCCCGCACTGCCTTTTTAGGACTCGAAACGACGCACTTGACGGGCCCCGGAACGATGCTGGGTGGGGTGTCGGCTGATGGGGCCAAGTTTTTCTGAATTGGCCTTTTTGCATTCTGAGACATGCCCTCTGGCTGGGTCTTTTGGAGAGTGTTGCTACGCACAGCTTTCACGTGTGAATGAAATTGTAATAGAAGAAAAATAAAATAAACCGATATGAGAATCATACAATATGCACAATATCAATGTTTGCATGTGCCTTGAATACACGTTCACATGCATAACGTTGAACATCCATACAAAGCTATTTAAGGCTTTTTGAGATTATGTATGAACACGTTTGCCCGATTATTGGCCCGTGTAAAAGGGCCTTGACTTATTCTACGATTACTAAACCTACTGTTTGTTTCCACCTTCATTTTTCATATACTGTATTTACAAAATGAGAAGCTGTAGATATTAAAAAGGGTAACTATACTTTTAAAAAAGTGACACGTCAGAAGTTTTGATCGATGGGGGTCCGAGCACAGAGACCCCCATAATGGCTAAAATTAAAATTGGCAGAAGCGCTCTGGTGGGCGCTGTGCTGCTACATTTCTGCTCGGCTGCCGCTCCGAGGAAAGCCGATCAAAAACAAAGCGGCACATCACTCACCTGAGCGCTTCATTTTAGCAATTGGTGGGGGTCTCCGTGCTCAGACCCCTTCCGATCCAAATTTCTGACAGGTCACTATGACACATCAAAAGTTTTTCTATAGTTTACACTTTAAAGCTATATAAAGTATGAAAGTATTGCAGGTAATAAGACTATTAAAGGCCTACAAATACTGAAAATAGATGAAATTACCTGCAGCAAAACTGGGCGGATACGTTGATGAGGAGATTGGACTGGCACATTCGTTTGCAGTATCTGTTACCAAAGGTGATGCAAACCCCACCAAGTTGTCGTAGATGCTAAAGTAAAAGTGTTAGATACACAAGCGTTAATACAACACCAAATGAAATCTGAAGTTTCATAAAAGTGCGATTCACTCTTACCTCTGGCTTTGCGTCTTCAGCTCCTTCAGGGTTGGTGTGATCTCCTGCAGCATTTCTATATGTTCCTGCGTGCGTACCTGGCCCAGAGCCTGAACTATTGTGAACAGGACAGTTTGGATGTTATCCTGCCAGGACTTGTACTCACACAAAAACTGCCTGACACTGTTCTCATAGGGCACATCTTCACCATCCGCCAGGGCTGCTTCTTCGTCCTAGAAGTTGCAGTCACATGGACAATTAAACGCTACCAGATGACAGCCACAATCACCTGACACATGGGAACGTTCACAGTTCACTTGTAGATAGAGCCCCAGACTTACCTTTGCCATGGCTTTCAATAGGTGTTTAACATCTCCTAGCTGTCGGTTGTGGCCAGTGAGCACAGTCTTGATGCAATCCACCATATTCTGTATGGTTTCACACACAGCTTCAACCTGCTGCTCTCTCTCACTTTGCAGATTTCTCTGATTTGCCATATCGTGGCTCAGTTGTTTGAGGGCAGAAACCAGCCACTCTGGGCTTCCAATAGTGTTCTCATTGGATGATCCCTGCAAAGAAAGGGTTTACAAGTTTCTCAATATTTGTGAAGTGACCAGATCAATTTGTTTCTCCATTTAAACAGAACATATAGGAGTTATAAATGTATATTGACAGGGAGTACTTTACTTCATTTCACCAAGATACCTACTTTCTATACGCCCCATTTGAGCCTATGGACGTTAGTGTGGGCATCCCCCGCTTGAGACGGAGAGGAGTGCTCATAAGCATCAGTGGCTGCCCCTCTGCCAGACTCTGCCCATGCATGTATTCCATTGAAGCCATTCATTTGAGGTGTAATACTACAAAAACATATGGCTGTCTGGAAGCTTCTCTGGCAATCATCTGATAAAACAACTAGTCGCCTGGATTCATTTCAAAAGGGGGTTGTCATGATAAAAAAAAAACCTTTAAGCACTCAAACCTCAATAAATAACAACCACTCTGAGAAGCTGTTAATGTCACTTCCAAATCAAAGAATAAAAAAACAAAAACAAAAAAAAAAACAACACGACCCCATCGCTTTTGTCAGTAATACTTACCACTCGTTTTAAAAGCCGGAGCTCAAGCTCAGAAACAGAACTGTTGAACTGAGAAGCAAATGAGCACATCTGCTGGCAGCGTTTAAGGAGCTCAAATAAGCCGGTGTCTAAGCTCAGAGTCTCTGCGGTCCGTGTACGAAGGCTTTCAAAGTGTATGATGGTGCTGCACAGGAAAGTTACCTGTAAAACAATGTAAGAGGTTACAGGTCATCTCTTCTCTAGAACTACATCACTGCTATATTTTTAGGAACAGTTGCGATACCTGGCCTGTTCTTTGACTCTCCTTTAGAACGAAATTTCTGCGCTCTGTTATAGTTGCCTCAAAATCTTGAAGGACTGGTGCTAAAGCAGGATTTGCCCCTCCTGCCCATTTCAGACGTTGTTCAATGCTGGCTTCCAGAGCGGCTAGTTTCTCCTATGCAGAGATCAATACAACACATCACTACAAGCTACAAACAAATCTACCAAATGCTGTATTGTCATCGACATTATACACAAAGATCTCTATTAAGAGGGTAATTAAAACTTTCCAAAAACTTCTGACATGTCATAGCGACATGTCAGAAGTATTGATCAGTGAGGGTCCAAGCAGAGAGACCCCCACCGATTGCTAAAACGAAGCGGCAAAAGCGCTCGGGTGAGTGCTGTGCTGCTTCATTTCTGATCGGCTTTTCTCGGTAAGCTGAGCAGTTTGTGTACGGGCCATAGACTTTCTATTGAGCCCGAACAATATACAACTCTCCACGGTTTGAAGGAAACGTATTTTATTTTTAATAATTCGATTTAGATACATGAAAGACAAAATGTTTGTTCTTTTTTTAAATGTTATAACTATGATTTCTTTGTTAAAAACTTCCCTGAAGGTGACAATTTTGGAGGTACACACACCCACCCTGTAGCGACCGTGCAGCAGGGGAATGTGCTTTAAGGTAGTTGAAATTAGTGGGTGTCAATTGACATTCAGAGAAATTTCAGACAAACAAATAAAGATGATGGTGTACGGCTTCTCTAGAGTGTGACAGCGGAGATGCATATCTGTGTGTGTATAGTGTTATCCCGTCTTAGGCCCCATGCGTACGACCGTAAAAAACCTCCGTAATTGCGGTCCGCAAAAACTGACCCATTCACTTTCATTGAATGCGGACACCATGGGTGTCCATGCCGTGGAAATGTTCCGGGAATTATGGAACATGTCCGTTCTTTTGCATTTTGCGGGCCGTGCTTCCATACTTTGTATGGGAGCACGTCCCGAAAATGCGGCCGTCAGTCGGCGGCCGGCCATGCCCGCAATGCGGGCCGTGATTGCAGGCACGGTTGTGTGCATGGGGCCTTATGTAGAGCGGTCATTAAATCCCCTGGCTTCAAATTGCAATACGATGACTATTCATGGTGTCCGTCTATACAGAAAAGCTGAAAAATCAACTAAAGAAAGCAAGTGGAAAAAAAATTCCAGAAAGTACTCTACAGAATTTTTACTTTGCCATCCACACCAAAAGTAAAAGAACAGAACGTAAAGGCTCAAAATCAGTTCAAGATAAGGAAAGTATTTTACAAAGTTACTCAACTTTGCAGATAAGCAGTCTATGTGAAATGTTGTTCAAAATTTAAAAAGTTTGGTTTTAAAAAGAGAATCTGTCCCTGGGACAGTTCTATATAATTGGGGGTATCAAACAGATCAACTTGCACAGAGGGCGTGCTTTCATGTAAGAACACCACTGACCTCTTTTTCAGAGGGCACGTGTAAGAGGGCGGGGGGGGGGGGGGGGCAGACTCCCTTAAAGTGCCTACTTATCCGTGGTAGGGGCTGAAAAATAAAATACTATTATGATAGAGCAACTTTTTAAAAACAATACGAAATATATACCTGGGCTGCAGCAATAGAGGAGTCAATTTGTCCAAGTGTATGAAGTTTTTTCTTCATACTAGTCAAGATAGCAGACCGCGGAGGAGGGGTGACAGATGGCGTCTGCGGGCGACTGATCAGTAGGTCTTCATGCTGCCACTGAAATAAGACAAGAGATGCATAATTATTGTGTTTTACATGCCAGTGTGAATATAGATATTTATTTTTTTTATATATAAAAATCTGATTGACGACTGGCAATGAAGAACAGTCACCAGGTCATACAGTTCTCTTTTCTTGCAGATGCAGAACGATGCAGGAAAGCAGCCCGAAACCATTGAAATTATAGAAAGACCATTACTTGACATCTCCTCTTTAAAGTGCATAGTGAAAGCCGGTCAGAATTAACTCTACAATTGAAAACCCATGTTCACAGACAACATACTTAATAATAATGGAAAAATATACATTCACGGATCTGATGACCAGTCTTATTTAAAGGGGTTGCCCACCATTAAAGATCATATTTATTGCTTAAATCAAAACAAATTCACAATGTTTTCCTTTTACATACTATTAAAAACTATCCAGTGAAGAGGTATGACATCGACTTATATAGTGTGGCGCCACCCGGTGTTTATAAAGTTTATAGCAATCTGCATTTCCACCAAATGAGTTGAGACACGCTGTTCAGTCAGTCTCCCCACAGCCAGGTCTCTGCATAGTGATCCCCTATTCACTGCAAAGCATCCAATAGAAATTGCTTTCTACCCTGCTTGTCAGGGAAGGAGCAGAGCCTCTGCAGAAGCATGGCAGTATAGGTGGGGAAATGCATTTTTAGCAGATTAAGACTGTAAGACTACATGCACACATTGCGCAATTTGGTGCAGAAATTGACATGCTGCAGATTTTGAAATCCGCACCAAAGGTTACATTACGTGTGGAAAAATTCTGCAGTCTCGATAAGATTACTGGAAAGCTCAGCTGACTGAAGGGGTCAGAGCGTTTGTCACCGCAGCCTCTTCAGTATTTACCAGGCACAGCGCCATAAACTTCCATAGTGGCTGTGCCTAAGATTGCAGCTTAGTTCCATTCCTTTAAATGGGACCGGAATTGCAATCCCAGGCACAGCCGCTAAGGAGGAGTACAGCGCTGTGCCTGTAAACAGGGAAAAGGCTGCAGCGATGAACACCGCAGCCCCATCAGCTGACAGGTAGAGGTGTCGGCAGTCGGACCCCCACCAATCTGATATTTATGACCTATTCTTAGGATAGGCCATCAATATAAATGTACGGAGGACCACTTTAATGTCAAAGCAGCATTATATTTTATGCTGCCATCCTGTGTTTAGTGACCGACCCATCGTGTTTCTACGTTGGTCACTATAACGGGCCTTATTCCGATGCCATAGACTTTTTACGTCGCGGCATCGGAATAAGTAAACAGAGCAGGGAACTGTCAGATCTCCCTGCTCTCAGCTGCTAGAGGCAGCTGAGGGCTGGGAGCGTCCCTGCTCTGCCGTGTGAGATCGATATTAGTATCGATCTCACCCGTTTAACCCCTCCGATGCGGTGCACAATAGCGAGCACCGCATCTGAGTGGTTTTGGAGAGAGGGAGGGAGCTCCCTCTCTCCCCCACCGACACCCGGCGATACGATCGCCGAGTGTCTGTCTCTCTAATGGCAGACGGGGGTTTAATAAATGCCCCCAGGCTGCCTGGAGTGAATGCCTGCTAGATCATGCCGCAGGCATGACCTAGCAGATGCCTGTCCGTGTTAAACGGACAGGCAGTAATACACTGCAATACAGAAGTATTGCAGTGTATTATAAATGCGATCGCAGAATCGCATATTATAGTCCCCTAATGGGACTAGTAAAAAATTGAAAAAAAAGTTTAATAAAGTTAATTAAAAAAAAAGTGAAAAAAAAATGAAAAACCCAGCTTTTCCCCTTACAAAATGCTTTACTATTAAAAAAAACTAAATAAATTAAAAAAGTTACACATATTTGGTATCGCCGCGTCCGTAATGACCCCGACTATAAATCTATTACATTATTTAACCCACACGGTGAACGCCGTAAAAAAAATTATAAAAATCTATGGAAAAATGTCTGTTTTCTGTGAATCCTGACTTTAAAAAAATGTAATAAAAAGTGATCAAAAAGTCGCATCTACTCCAAAATGGTACCAATAAAAACTACAAGTCGTCCCGCAAAAAAAAAGCCCTCATACAACCGCATCGGCGAAAAAATAAAAACGTTACGGCTCTTCAAATATGGAGACACAAAAACAAATAATTTTGAAAAAAAAGTGTTTTTACTGTGTAAAAGTAGTAAAACATACAAAAACTATACAAATTTGGTATCGTTGCAATCGTAACAACCCGCTGAATAAAGTTATTGTGTTATTTATACCACACGGTAAACGGCGTAGATTTAGGACGCAAAAAAGAGGGGCGAAATTTCAGATTTTTTTCTATTCCCCCCCAAAAAAAAGTTAATAAAAGTTAATCAATAAATAATATGTACCTAAAAATGGTGCTATTAAAAAATACAACTCGTCCCGCAAAAAGCAAGACCTTCTACAGCTATGTCGACGAAAAAATAAAGGTTATAGCTCTTGGGATGCGACGATTGAAAAACGTAAAAAATAGCTTGGTCATTAAGGTCCAAAATAGGCTGGTCATTAAGGGGTTAAATACCATATAATATTTATATATCATACAACATATTACTTTATATCTGTTTGGAAAGTGCAAACACCATGGGAGGGAATAAAATATGACTGGCGTTCCACACGGCAGAAGCAAAATGCACCAAAATTTACTAAGAGGCGCAAATCTCTTAATTCGGTGCATCTTTATCTGTCTGCGTACCAGAAAACCAAATCTACGCCTGGGGATTCTGGCATAAATTCAGCCTCGTCGCACTAAACCCTGACCATTTTTTCGCAACTTTTGAAAAAAAGAAGTGTTGAGAAGCGTATACCAGCAATATATTGGGCCTATATTATATTGTTTTCATGTAACAAAAGGGCTATATAATAATCTATTGTTCCCAGGTACAGGTTTAAAATAAAGTGATTGAATTGTCGGTTCTGCATACGTAGCGCGAGTTCTCTCTTCTCACATTCCTGCCACGTCATGCGAGGGTGGTCGCGGTTTGACGGTGTGCCTCTGACCCGTCGTCCTTATGATGTAAAAGTCTCTGGGCCATAATGGCTTTTTAGGAAACATGATACATCAAATGACATGGGTTAAACATACTTTTTATGGCGATTCCACTTTTTTGTCATTGTGACTGAATACTAGATTATTCATTTGGATTACACTGGGGGCTTTATTATTGAATCAATTCTGTACTTTTATAACATGTACCTTGGCTTTGGGGGGACAGTTAAGGTCTCTATAGATTGATATTTAGGAATATTCTTTACAATTTGGTGCCCTCTTGTGTTACTGGTGCATAACAACATGTAATTACTTTCTATAAACTTTAAAGGGATTTTCCGAGTTAACACTTTTATGTGTCAGTGATTTTAACGTCTGAATGTGATTTGTAATTGACCCAGTTTCCCGAGGCTTCCATGGGGCACATGACTGGTGACGTCACTCTCTGCCCCCTCTATTTACGAGCCGTACACCTGTCATGTGGTTAAACTGTTAAGAGTCTGCCTGGTAGACGGCACATCACTAGTGACGTGCCTTGTATGGTACGTTCGGTTATACAGCCAGGAACGCAAATGCACGATCCTTGCTGTTCTCTCGTGTCCGAATACTAGCTGAGCTATTAAAGCGACCCTCCGGTCTAAGGACAAAATTATAAATGTGATTGGGTATATGGAGTAATATTACCTGGTGCCCTCCAGTTGACTCCCCCCTCTGCCGTGGATGCGCTTTTTTAGGGTAGTCTCTGTGTTGTGTCAAAATAGCCACAGCGCTTCTCAGACTCAATCTAAGACACTCCTCTGTTCAGATTTGACAGAACTGGAGCAGATCTGGCCAACTGGAGAACAGCGGGAGTGTCTCAGACTTTGTCTAAGTAGCGCTGCAGACATTTAGGGACAGCAAAGAGGGGACCCTAAAACAGCGGATCCAAAGGAGAGGGGCACAACCGGAGGGCAATAGGTAATATTACTCCATATACACCATATTTAAAATGTTTTCCCAGGACCAGAGGCTCGCTTTAACCCTTATATGAAGTACAAGCTGCATAATATGAACAAGGCCATATAGTGTTTTTGGAGTGCTCAGCTTTACATATTTGTATTGGTCTTTAAAAAAAAGTATAGGTTATGAGAAGACCACCCCCCCCCCCTTTCTTTGCTCTATTACTATCGCTAGACCAAACATGTTCCATGTATCTAATGATCGTATCTATGGACTATATGCATATACAGTACTTATAGTATTTAAAAACATAATGAATTAACAAAAATATTAAGAAATGTGAATGGGCTTTCCCACCAGTTAAACGCTAGGTTTGTGTAACACGTTTAACCCCTTAATGACCGCCGATAAGCCTTTTCACGGCGGTCATTAATGGGCTTTATTCTACAGCGCCGCTATTCCACGGCGCTGCTGTAGAATAAAGTAAACAGAGCAGGGAGCTGTCAAATCTCCCTGCTCTCGGCTGCCAGACGTAACCGAGGGCTGGGAGCGTCACTGCTCTGCCGTGTGAGATCGATATTAGTATCGATCTCACCCGTTTAACCCCTCAGATGCGGTGCTCAATAGCGAGCACCGCATCTGAGTGGTTTTGGAGAGAGGGAGGGAGCTCCCTCTCTCTCCCACCGATACCCGGCGATACGATCGCCGAGTGTCTGTGTCTCCGATGGCAGCCGGGGGCCTAATAAAGGCCCCCAGGTCTGCCTGTAATGAATACCTGCTAGGACAGGCAGTAATACACTGCAATACAGAAGTATTGCAGTGTATTATAATGAGGATCGCATAGTGAAGTCCCCTAGTGGGACTAGTATAAAAGTAAAAAAAAAGTTGAATAAAGTTAATTTAAAAAAAAAATTGAAAAAAAAAATAAAACTGAAAAACCCCACTTTTCCCCTTACAAACTGCTTTACTATTAAAAAAAAACCACAATAAAGCAAAAAAGTTGCACATATTTGGTATCGCCGCGTCCGTAACGACCCCGACTATAAATCGATTACATTATTTAACCCGCACGGTGAACGCCGTAAAAAATAAAATAAAAAACTATGGAAGAATTGCTGTTTTCTGTTAATCCTGACTTTAAAAAAATATGATAAAAAGTGATCAAAAAGTTGCATCTTCTCCAAAATGGTACCAATAAAAACTACAAGACGTGTCGCAAAAAACAAGACCCTAAACAGCTATGTCGACGCAAAAATAAAAAAGTTATAGCTCTTCGGATGTGACAATGGAAAAATTTAGAAAATGGCTTGGTCATTAGGGCCCAGAATGCAAGCAGGGGGAAGGGGTTAACTCTTGGTTTATTATTACCTGAAACATTGCGATGTGCAGTTGTAAACGTTGCATGCTGGTTTTGCAGGAAGCAATGTTCGTTTCTAGGCGGCGAACCAAGTCCTGTTTCTTCCACGCAGTGTCAAAAGAACTGGCTAAGACGGTGGCTCTGTTCATCACGAGTTGTGAGAATCTGGAGGTCTGGATGTTGTGCTCCACTGCCTTTTTACAGAGATCATCAACAGAAACTTTGCTTTCAGCCCCAAAGTCCTTGGCTTCTACTTGGGCAATAATATCTACACCCAGTGCGCTGATGTAGCTGCACAGGGTCAACCCCAAAGCCTGTGTAGGAAGCCCGATTAAGAGCTGCCTCACAAAGTCTGCAGTAAATGACTTGATCGGTTTGGCCATCTGCTCTTCACTCAGGGACGAATTTCTATATATGGTTTTAACATTGACTAGCTGCAACGGTCCATTTACCGGAGCTGGATCATCTACTGGACACTTCCCTATAGAGAAAAGAAAACCAGATTTAAACTACATGCATATGTGCTGTCATGTACAATTACATAGTAAACCGTGATATTAGAATGAATTTTAGTGCATATTTTATTTTTCCCTTCAGTGGGCACTCTACCCACGAAGCCACCCATAGGTGCAGCCCCACTGGACTATGTGGTTTCCAAGACCAGTGCTAAAGTTTAGATGGATAGATATATCTATCTATCCATCTATCTAGGCCACTAGAACGTAAATAGGAACGTCCAGTGTGGGCAGCCCCTCTTCTAATGAGGGGTCTCTTGACAATGTGTTGATCGTGAGGGGTTCCCACTGCTGTGATACCATGCTGCTATCAGCAGAGGAACCAGGTAGGCATTTTGCATGGAAGCTGTAGCTTGACAAGGCAGTCAATGAGCATGTGTAATATAAAGATGTGCCAGACGCACTAGAGTTACTCTTTGTACCAGCTCCCAAGTCTAGCCGATAGAGGTTCCCAAAAAAGTAAACAGAGTATATGGAGGGGGGTCGTCCAGCTTATATAGTTATGCAGCAGGATCCAAATTTTTTCCTCATTTTCGTTTTGCTTGGTTTAACTTTATTTTCAAATGTTTTATTTCTAGTCACATCCACAAGTCTTGCTAAGATGCAGTAAGAGAGCAGGGAGCAAACAAGCAAAAAACTAAGACCCTGCTTGGCTATGAATCCTGTAGGCAAAACGGATTTACTCACCAGACAAGGTTTGAGAGAAAACGCCACAGAGTCTGAAGAATTCCCTGATGGTTTGTAGTCTCTTTATGAAGAATATTTCATCCAAAACACGTCCGAGTTCTTCATCTTCAAAAAAGTTTACTTGGGTGCTGCGCGCTTCACGGATGATGTCAACTTTTCTCCAAGCAGGGGGAATTTCCATCTGCTTCAACTACATAAAAAGGTTTAAAAATTTATATCTAACAGGAACATGAACATAATTTAGCGGGACACCAATAAATACTTCTGTACCTTTTCAAGTAACAGTCCAAATGCAGTTTCAACTTGAGCAAACATCCCATCGAATGCCACCAAAAGCATCTGACCAGCTGACATTTTAGGAGTTTCTTCAACAGATCCGTTTCTTGGCTGAATTAGGTCTCCATACTGAGAATGAAGCAACCTGCAAAACCCAAAGCATTTTACTAGTAAAATGGCAGATGTTAAAGATCACGATGACTCATTAAGCAGCTGTACATGTGTCTTTGATGTAATGCAGCTCGAAGTGTTGTGTCTAATTTACATAAATCAGGTCTTTTCCTGCCCTCGCTTTCCTCTGATTGGGGGTATATGCTGTGACCACTAGGATGCTTCACAGTAAGGCCCAGTTCACATAGTTTTTTAGCAGGCGGAAAAATCTGCCTCTGGAATTTTGACCTGCCTGCACTCTGCCGCGTTTTTTTGCCCGTGGCCATTGAGAGCCACGGACAAAAACTGCTGTGAAAACGGCTTTCTCTGCCTCCCATTGAAGTCAATGGAAGCTCCGAGACGGAAACGCCTGAAGGGCATGACACTTTTTCCCACAAGCGTTTTTGCTCTGCAGGCAGGGGAAAAAAACCGCATCTGAAAACGGAGTTTTCGCTTGTTTTTTTGGAGCGGTTCCCGACAGTTTCTGCATCAAACAATGCCAAAAAAAAAAAAAAAAAAAAAAGTGTGAACAGGGCCTAAGAATTGCATAAGTGGTCCATCCTACAGGATATACTCCGGCCCACAGACACTGAGCTATTCAGTCTGAGCTTACAGTCCGTAAGAGACAGACGCTCCTGTACGTAGCTTGTTGCTCTTTTTTTACATCAGTTTATTTCTTTCCTTTTAGATGGGTAATGGCGTCCCCCTACTTTTCCTTCTTATGGCAGGTGCAGTGTTTACTTCACTGCGCCATTGTACCCCTGCCAATGAAGACAAGAGTGCAAGCTCCTATGTCACCCACCAGCCTAAGGGTCACCCGTCTTATACTGATCCCCACAAGTGTCCAATTCGCCAGAGAACGGCACACATAGGGAGTGGAGTGTTCCTGCTTGTCTTCTGCATACTGGGAGTGAATATGGCACGGTCCCTTCCCTTGAGGGAAAGTATTGTGACAATCCAGGTCCCATACACACCCTCCGCTTCTGCATGAGCGTACTTGGCACCATGGTTTCATATCATTAAGACTGATGAATGGGTAAACCATATGAGATACCTTGCAATGTCAATGTAGTGAGCATTTGCCTCGTCTTCCAGACCCATTGCTGCATTCCTTAGATAGGTCTGCAGTGAATCTACCAGAGCCTGCAGCGGAGTCCCATCTGTTTGTTCAATCAGGTTGTCCAATTCTTGCAGCATGGCCTCTAAAGTCTGTTCGCCTTTCATTAAGCATCTCAGAGCTTCAGGGAAAATTATCTGGCAGAAGTTTGAGTTCAGTTCCTTTTAAAAAAAGAAAGAAATACATGTTAAGAATAAGATGTTCAGCAAGCAAAGAACAATTCAGACATTTAACACTAATTTTGTCTTGGTTAAAGGGGAACTTCACCTTTGATTGTATATTGGAGAACTTTTTTTATTAGCAATTCCCTAATATACTTTCAGAACAAACTTCCCCATATAGGAGTAAAGCTATGGGTGGGGCTGATGTGGGTAACTAAACTCCATGCAGTACCTCCCAAACAGTGGTTAGCTGAGTATTATGGCATCTGAATCCTGTAAATGAAGAAAGTGTTCTCTATTTCTCTTGGCTGCTCTTATTCACGCTCGTGAAGAGTGTAAATCAAGCAACAGATAATATTAGGGAAATGCTGGTTATGCAATTCCATAAAACACAAGTTAAAAGCTCAAGGTGAACTTTGGCTTTATGTATGTAAAACTTTATGCCAAAGCTCTGTATATGTGACAACCTAAATACGTCTAATTCAAGAGCAGATATGGAGTTCAAAAAATTTTCATTTACAAAACCCACCCGTAACCTCTACTCATCACTTGTAATAAAAAAATAAAAAAAAAAAAAGACCCCAAAGTTATATCTTTCATTTACCTGAAGAGAGGTGTACACTGCATTAGCTAGATGCACAGCTTCAGATGCTTCCAACGGGTTTGGTATATCCAGATCTTGTGGAATAAGTTTGCATTGTTTGAGTAACTGTACGAGACATGTGACATTGCCACTCATGCTGCAGAGTTCTTCTAAGAACCAGGCTCCATCCCGTGATGTTAGATCCACCAGCTGTTCGCCTGCACTAGAGGCAGCACCCTCCATCATTAGATTGCGTCTGTGAAAACAAACAGCATAACAAACAATGAAGTCATGTGGCTGCATAAGTGACGTGAAGTGGCAGCATGCAGCTACAACATAACTTATACCTTGTTAAAGTACAAAGGGCAGAGATGACAACACTGGCCAGACTCAAGGAGCCCTCTTCACCATTTTCATGCAGGAAAACTTTGATGCAGCGCTCAATTTCTTTCAGCTGGTCCTCACACACCGGCACAGAAACTGCCTCTTGTTTAAGCCGCTCCACTAGTCTCAGAAGGCGATTATTAGTATCTGCATAATGACGCTGCAGTGCCAACTCAGTGGCAGAAATGAATTGCGCTTGAGAGGGCTGTGGTGCATACTGAATTTCATACCTTAAAAAAAAAAAAAAAAAAAAAAGAATAACTTATGAATTTTTCATCTAATCCACAATGCATTTCCACTCAATTTGGTAACCGAAGACACCACAGTCAACAATGTTAAGAATAAGGCCGGTTTCATATTTGATTCTCAGTTCTATACTTACTTTCTGTATATTTCTTGACAGTGCTCCATTGTCATGCTGCATATCAATTCTTCCATCCAGGTCTTCCACTGTTCCATCCTGTGTTTCTGAAACACTGGTTTTGGGTACAAAAGTGCAACAGTTGCATAGTTGTGAAGGTGCTCTAGGCAGCCACGAAGCACAGACCGTCGCTGTTGCAGCAGCGTGCCCATCTCTGCTTCATACTGTTCACACTGTGTGATTAGGTGTGCCTGGCCGGCATTCTGTAAGAAAGCAGTAGCAGGTACGTAGCTGGGAGGACCTGGGGAAGCAAAAAAAATAATAAAATACAAGTGTTCTAATTTCTATTAAACAAAGGGTCACCCTAACAAACAAAACCTTCACATTTTGCAACTGCACATAGAAATTCTAAATGTCGAGACACTTTTCAAATTCTGTATAGAATGTTAAGAGAACGTTCTAATTTCGGCACATATTATAATGCAGATTAAAGGGGTTTTTGCATGAGACACATGACATATCTACAGGATGTGTCATAAATGCAAGATAGATGCAGGTCCCACCTCTGGAACCCGCACCTATGTTCAGAACAGGCCCCCACCAAAGCCCCGTTCTGCCGCTCAGTGTTGTGGCTGAAGCGAGAGAATTCCGACCATGAAAAAGGTTATATGATCGGGGGTTCCGAAAACAGCGTAGCTCGATGAGTTACGCGGTTTCCGTAAGCCCCATACAACTGAATAGTAGTTACGGACACAGCGTAGCTCGCATGCTACGCTGCTTACGTAACTACCATTCCCTACTATAGGAGTTATGGAAACAGCATAGCTGTTTTTGTAACTCCCGACCATATAACCAGGAAGTGGAAGGGAGGCAGTGAGAGCAGACCGGTATAACGGGGTTTAGGGGGCACCGTTCTAGAGATAGGTTTGGGTCCCAGTGGTGGGACCCACATCTGACATATCCTGTGGAAAACCCAGTGGGAAAACCCCTTTAAGTGCATTAATGCTGTATTTTTTTCCCAGATGGTTAAAAGATAATTTGTTAAATACCTAAATCCATTTGGCTGCTTATTTCTTGAAGCAAGCCTGCCAATTTTGTTGCCTCTAAATTGCTGAAAGCAGCTTGATACTGTGTTATCCACTGCTCAAATTCATTCAGCTTCACTTGGATGGATTCCTGGACCGCTCTCTGCTGTGTCTGTAGTTGGGTGTGTTCAGAAAACCTAAAGAAGCAATTTACAGCCAGATGTATAAATAAATACTTGAGAAAAAAAAATAAAAAAATAATGGTTCTATAAAAAACACCTGCACAAACACATGGTACAATTTGACACGTAGCCAGTAATCCTCCTAGTATGTTTTTTGGAGTGTGTGGGAAGAAGCGGGAGTAGCTGAATTGCATATTTTTAGCGCTTTGTCATGTTCTACTAATAGAGGGAAATCCCGATCAGAGAACGAATTCTATCACTTAAAGCCATGTACACGTGTTTTATTGATGGGAGCGTGAACCGAAAGAAAGCAGTAACACTACAGTGACTCCTCAGATAACAGTTTTGCAGACGCTACTGCTCCCCCTCCCCCCCAAGATCTACCGCTAGCAGGGAGGCATCCGCAGTATGAGAAGTAGTTGCGCATACCAGACAAAGCTGGTAACTACCAGTGCCCTTACGATTTGCACTTATTTCTGAGCAAACCACTTCCCATCTGAACTGTGGAGGAAAACCAAACACCAAGAGGTGAACGGCACACGAAATGCAAGCACACAGAGCTAACGGCAAAGTGATGAATCACAGTATAAACACCATTGCCAGATCAAAAAATGGAGGCAGTCACTAACCCCACATATAGGAATCACATAAAACACAAAAGTTTGAACAGCACATTCCAACAAAATGAAACAAAACGTGTATACAGGTGCAAGAATGCCTGTGACTACTTACAATAGGGAGGTTCTTAGCGCACATTTTGATCAAGTTGTGTGGGGTTAGGGACTGCCTCCATTTTTTGTTCTTGCACTCCTCCCATTCTGCCCGGGGTGATTTTAATGCTGGTTCCCACCATCCCCAGATATATGTAGGCTTAGTACGTGCAGAGTAGGTTCCCACCTCATAGTGATCACCTTGTCGTGGCAGGTGGTGTGCACTATGAACCTCCCTATTGTAAGTAGATTTAGCAGTAATGCATATTTATTTATATTTAGCGGCTTAGATGGCATTAGCGTTCGCAGTGTGCGATCACCATTTTCTTGTGTGCTGTATAAATTTGCAGTCACAGGCGTTCTTGCACCTGTATACACGTTTTGTTTCATTCTGTTGGAATGTGCTGTTCAAACTTGCATTGTTTGTGATATATATACCGTATTTTTTGGACTATAAAACGCAGTTTATATCTTAGAATCTCTGCTGTAATCTCCTGCTGCGTCTTATCTCCTGAAGGCAAACCGATGCCAGGAGCAGGAGTGGAGCTTCAAAAGGTCCTTGCAGTGCAGTGTAAAGGAAGCAGCATGTCCTGTGCAGTGTAAAAGAGCGCTCTGTTATCTGCTCACTGAACAGTCACATCTTACACACAGAGTTCTGTCAAATCTGACTGTTCAGTGAGCTGATAACAGACATTAGTACACACAGTGCAGTAAATCTGTGCAGGTGCTGATCTGCAAAGACCTTCCAGCCACGCCCCCTCCTATGTACAGAGCAAGAGCAGATTCCACACCATTAACCCCTGCCTCTCCACACCTCTGATATCTGGTAAGTTCAGGGGAGGGTGAGAGCACTAGAACTGCCAATATCTTGTATTTCTGTGTCTGACATTGTATTGGGGCACTGCGGCTGGCATTGTATTGGGGCACTCTGGTACACTATTGTCTCAATATTACCCAGGAAATGTACAGTAAAAGGCAAAACTTTTTTTTTCTTTTTTATGCTACAATTTATGGGTGGGTCTTGCAGTCCGTAAAATACGGTGGGTGTGTGTGTGTGCACACATACACATATATATATATATACACACACACACACTTTTACAAAAAAATAAAATCAAGGGAAGGGGAATCAACATTATTTACGGATGGGGCTGGGTGAATCTTACTTTTTTTTTTAATACTTTCTCGGGTACAGCGAGGCACTCTATATACAGCTGTAAAATTGCAGCAAAGCCACTGGCTGAGGTACTACTCTCACGATGGGATGACAGGCAGGGATGCATGCTGGGATTTTTAGTTTCACATTTCAGATGTCCCACCCACACAAGCCTTCAGGGAACCGCAGTACTTGGAGAGCATGGTAAGGTGGAGCAGTTAAATATATATATACATACATATACTTTGTTTTGCCGAATACCAGTTCTCTTTGGCTCTGTTTATTGTCGGAGGGTCTTTAGATATTTTATACTGATGGTGGCCAATCCCATTGAGCATTTTTAGGACGTAGAAGTTAAAAAAAATAAAAATGAAATAAATAAAGCCAACCTAAGCTTCAAAGTATGAGCAGGATGATCTGGTGCTTCAGCTCCTTCTAAGAAGGTCATCTCTTCCACAAGTCTGGCCTGCAACTTCTCCACTTCAGACAAGTCTTCATGCAAATTTAGATATTCCTCCAAACTGATGTCTAGTTTAGGAAGGACATTCAACATCTCATCTTTGTTTTTAAACCAGTTCACCTGTCAAAAATAAGAGGCCAATCATACTCTGCAACACGATATGTGCAATTAATTATATGTGACCACAGACTACTTATTGGGGTTAAAAATGAAATTAAATCATGCTGCCATAAAGGTCATTAACCCCTTAAAGGGGTATTCCCATCTCACACAATTATGGCATATGAACAGGATGTGTCAAAGGTCTGGTAGATGTGGGTCCCACCTCTGGCAACCACATCTATCTCTAGAACAGGGCCCCCTGACCCGCTCTTCTGCCGCAAATTATACGTTACCTATATTTTGCGGGTCACTTCGATTACGGAGATACCATATTGATATTTTTTTTTTTTAATTTTTTATGTTTTACTACATTTAGAAAGAAAAAAAAAAAATAGCAAAAACCGCCACAAATTTGTTAAAACTTATTTTTCTGTTGGAGTGATGAGAGAACTTGTTTCGTGCAGGGCGAACTGTAGTTTTTATTGGTACCATTTTGATCACTTGGTGATGCCAATTCGGTTTCGTTTTTTATGGGAAAAAAAAATTTCTTTTTTTTTAAACTTTAATAAAAAACAAAAACAACAACTTATATTATAAATTTTTTTATTCCCACAAGGGACTCGAACAGATCGCTGATACAATACAATACTTCCGTATTGCTGTAAATTGTCCTTTTAAAGGTCTCCAATTACAGCAGACCAGGGGGCCTACAACATCTTGGTACTCCTTAAATCGTGTCGCGGGTGATGGGATTAGTGGGACCCCTTGCCCACTAACTGGTTAGACGCCATGTTCATATGTGATGAAACGTCATCACAGGAAGCCACCTGGACACATAGCAGCAGGAACACGCTGCTATGGCAATGTTAGGAGAAGTGAGTGTGGGCCGATTTTTTCTGGTGGCCGTTTTCCAAGGCGGACAATCTGGTCGAATTTACGCACCAAATTAAAGTACCATTTGGAGCAAACATTTCAGTGTCCAGCTTCAGATACGTTGCAAAGTTTTCCGCAACATATTGACCCTGTGTGAACATACACTAACACACAGCTGACCCCCGCAGTGTTTAGAGTAGGCTCAGCTTCTGAGCCTGCTCCATAACCCCCCCATGTTAATGTACATCATGGTGCAGGAAGGGGTTAAACATGCCATTCACACTTTATTCTATTACAGAAATACATGCAAGCAGGTCACTACCTTAATTTCGGCTACTCTGGAAGAAAATAAGCTTTGCGTGATCTCTCTTTCCATGTCTCGTTTGCTTTGCTTATTTTCGGCCTGTTGACCTCCTCCACCATAGACGGCACCAGCAAATCCAGCTTCTCCACCGGCTGTCCAGTCCACAAGAGGGTCATAAACAAAAGCCTCAAGTAAGGTCAGCAAGGTCTCCCTGCCTCTTCTCATTATGTGAAGGACCTGTATTAAGCACAGAAAGTTAGATGGGATACATATTATGTTTGCTTCCCTATGTAAGCGCAGAATACTTCAGCTACAGGTTCATACTTCTAGTAGCCAAAATGGCACAAACACATTTTTATGCCATTTGAGTAATAGGAGGCATGAATGAAAAACAGCGGACTGAGTCAGCTATTCATGAGGGGAGTGCACCCCCCCCCTCCCCGCGGGGACTTATAGGCTATTCTGCAAATGTGCATACACAGCAGCCTATCAGTCACTGTGGAGTGGGGTGAGGGCTCCCTTCAATCAATCACATTCTTTCCTTACTCCTATTATAATTTTCAGCGAAGTGGGACGAGTTTGGCAATGCCATATACATGTATGCTCAAATGAGCTATGTATACAGATTTATAAAAAGATAGATGTTGAAAGACTGAACTTCTACAGTGCGTATGTGGCCAAAGTAAAACCGTTACAGTGGATTTGTCACCTGTTCACATGATAGTCGGAATACTCCCTCTACTCCAGTCACTCCCAGAGCACTCTGAATGTTCTGAGTCATACGGAAAGGCACTTTCTCAGGAACACGAAGGCTTTTGCCTACAGAAAAGGGAGAGTTGCAAATATGTAAATTGTGCTTGTGTGTTAAATTATACCCATGACTATAAAAACGGATATACAAGGAGCAGAAACAAACAACTCACCTTTTTCAAAGCAAACATTGTAATCAATATGCACCACCTCTCCACTGGTCATATCAATCAGTACATTATCCAAGTGTCTGTCACCGAGACCGATGATGTAACCAACCATTGACATAACAGCAGTTGATCTGGCGTAGGACTGAAGAAAAATAAATAAATAAAAAATGACAGAACGTGAATTAAAATATTGCAAGTAATGGTTTCTAATAAATGGAGAAACAATTTACTATCTAATCAGCACTTAAGAGATCTCTTCCTACCTGTGTAACTCTCCACCATTCATCAGGGGTGGCACATGAGCACCACAACTCTTTGGCTAGTAGGTTTGGTGGTGTGGATTCCATTAATTCTTCTAGTACGGACTTCATGACATTAAGTGGCCAGTCTCTACGGGATACATCCAGACTCAGCCCGACTGTTTTTAGCGCTGGACCAATTTTACTGTAATAGAGCTCACTTGGACGAGGAACCATAGCTGGGTTCTGAGGAGTCTGGTAGGAATCATGGGCCTAGGAGGAAAAGGCCCAAGATCCCTTATTATATACAAAATGACAAGACATCAACCAATCTTATTGAAATTAAATTTCTCTACTTGAAGCACACACAAACACATGCATCTGTTTAAAGTTCCTTAACTAGATTAGACTTAAACGGGTAGTCCAGGCAGGGGGAGGTTGTTCATACTGATGACCTATCCACAGGATATGTTATCAGTATATGAGCGTGGGTGCTCAGACACTGCACTAATCAGCTGGTCCTGCTGCCTCCGGGCACTGGAAGATATGCAACGTTTGGTGCTGAAAGCAGATGGCTCTGGTCACTGTATAGCGGCCGTGCTGGGTTACTGCAACTCTGCTCTTATTTACTTGATTAGGAGCAGATCTGCAGTATGCGGCTTTACTGTGACCAGAGAATTCTGCTTCCGACGCCCAGAGGAAGCCAGAACAGCTGATCGGTGCAGGTGTCCTGTGGATACATCAGTATGAAATTAAAAACCGCCCCCTGCCTGGACAACCCCTTTAGTGTAAAGTACTAAAACGTACCGCCTGTTATATTAACACATTTCTGGGGCTTTATTTTTTTGTAATCACTAGGATTTCTTATGATCGGTGGGTGCCAAACCTCTTGGACCCCTGCCAATCCCTTCAGCTTTTTTTCTTACCTAGCTGCATATGTTCATAATTTACATCACAAGCAGATCTTCTCTGCTTCTTAAAATATAGCAGCACGGACCTATAGTCTATGCTGCACGCTTTCCATAGTAATGTAATGGGAGGAACACCTTAGGTATAAATAGAAAGTATCCTTACTGGAAATTGAATTAAAAAGAAAAAAAAAAGTGAAACCGATTTTCTTAATTACTATATCAGTATGCAATATGAGAGAGTTGATACCTTTTGCACTTGTAATGCAGCCTCCCTCTGTTGCCACCTTTTATAAAGACCAAACAGCGGCGTAGCTCCATCCACCCACTGAATGAGCCCAGACCTGGTGCCAAGGGGTGTCACAGAGTAATGACGGGCACGGAAATGAGGTGACTCTTGACCATTGATGGTGGCAAACATTGTGTTCACGATGGAGAGAAACTGCATAATACGTTCATCAAGATGCAAATCTTCCAAACCTTAAACGAGAAAAAAAAAAAAAAAAGTCAGACTTGCAGACCCAGTGGAGAATATCAGTTACAAAAAAAACCCCACGAGGATTACCTTTGAAGAGATACGGGTAGTTTTTACCATCAGAGCCCAGGAAGATGAACTTTTTCGGCTTTGTTTTAGTAGGCAGGATGGTGATTGTGCTGCCCACACTATGAATTGTGATCGTGTCTCTATCCGACACTTCTCCTGGGAGGGCTATTTCGGTGTTACTCATGGAAGCTAAACAAGGGCTGATTTCTTCAAGCCGTAACAAGTAGCTTGCACGTTTCTGTGCTCTTTGCTGCAAGCTCAGCATGATCTAGAACAATGACAACATATTAGCAAACCATTTTATGTTTTCATGTAGAACACAATGCAGGGTTACAAGAATAGTGAAGACCTCACTTATTCACCAGATGTCCTCAACGTATTACTTCAACATATTATGATAATAACTTGTGGATGTAGATAAGGTCCTGCGATAGGAAAAAAATTGCTGTTTGGCAAATCAGCTCTAATAGCAAACTGAAAAATGAACCCACTAAATTTTTTAGTTATTTTCAGAGGGCAAAGATGGGATGGAAAGAAGAGGTACAACACATTGCACATGGCTGCGTTCATAAATCAAAAGTACCGTATTATTCTGACCATAAGACGCAGTTTTTAAACCCATAAAGTGAGTTTTGAATTTGACTGCGTCTTATGGAGTGAAGGTACCTTTTTTCTGGTATTATTACGAAGCAGGGGAGTGCAGGAGGGATTTAGTGCAGCTTGCAATGTCTTCCGACAGGCGGTGTCATTTCTGTGACCAGTCGGCCGTGCATCTGCTGTCTGTAGTGTCGGCAGCATGGAGGCTGGGGAGGGGGTTAGAAAGGATCACTCATTCTGTGCAGAGTCCGGAGTCTTTCGAGAGGGTTTAAAAAGCTCTGTTTCTTGCATGGCTGATGGCAGTGTGATGGCGAGGGGAGGGGTTGGGAGGAGGCCAGAAGGGCTCACTCTGCAGTAGGTGCTGAGGTCTGTTTTATCTTCTGACAGCCACTTCCCTGCCACCGTCATCAGGACAACACAGTTGGAGGAGCCTGGAGTGTAACACATAGAGGCAGAGATGGGCTGTGCTCGGTCTATAAAAATATAATAAAATCAAACATGTTTCCCTGTAGTACCCCTCAACTTTCCCTAATTGGCATGACTGTCTGCATAATAATAGGGAGCAGCCATTAGAGGACTTGTTGCTGCTCCCTATTATTAACAAACAAGCTACAAAAAAGGAGAGCAAGTGTAATAAGGTACAAAAACCCTCTGCCCATAAGTGTCATTTGTAGATTTCCCCCATAATAGTGTCATTTGTAGATGCCCCCCATAAGTGTCATTCGCAGTTGTCCCCATAACAGTGTCATACGCAGCTGTCCCCATAACTGTATGTCATCCACAGAGGTCCTCATAACAGTGCTTCATATACGGATGACCCCATAAGGGTGTATCATCCACATTTAGAAACATTGTTTGCTTACTCTATTAAAAATGTTTACATACTATTTGGTCTGAACATTTTTTTTCTCATTTTCTTTCAACTAAAGGGTGCGTCTTATGGTCCGAAAAATACGGTATGTATAAAAACTAAAAAAAAGTCAATGTATGAGAAGTGCACAAGGTGTGTTTACAAACATATTGGGTCAAAGGATATTTAGTTGGGAGCTTAAAAATTTAGGGCTCATTCAGACGAGCGTAAAACTCATCCGTGTGCTGTTCGTGAAAATCATGCACAGCACACGGACCCGTTAAAACCTGGAAGAAAGCTAAACCAACAGCGAGAAAGATTATGTAAAAGAAACTGAGGCAAATGAGCCACAGTGAAGAAGGGTAACGCGAGATCTGCTCCATTTTGCAAGGCATTTATTTTTCTTGGGAATCTTATAAGCGCATAATAAGTCTGAAAACAAGTCTAAGGCCCCATGCACATGACCGTGCCCGCAATCCCGGCCCGCGATTGCGAGCACGGCCGGCGACAGACAGCCGCATTTTCGGGCCGTGCTCCCATACAAAGTATGGGAGCACGGCCCGCAAAATGCGAAAGAACGGACATGTTCCATAATTCCCGGAACAGTTCCACGGTGTCAGCGTTCAATGAAAGTGAATGGCTCCGTTTTTGCAGAGGTTTTTTTGCTGTCGTGTGCATGGGGCCTAAGGCCAGGATTACACACAGAGTTTTGGTGCAATTTTTGGCTTCGTTTTTTTGAGCCAAACATAGAACTGGACGCAAAAGAATGGAGATGGATCAATCTTTCCTTCCTTTTGGATCCACTTCAGGCTTTGGCTCAAAAAACAATGAGTCAAAAAACTACCACAAAAACGGCATCAACGCTTTGAGTAATACTGGCCCAAAAGGATCAGGATTGAGTTTTACTAAAACAAAATCAGGTAGGTCATCTTTGTGCTAAATCAAAGAACGGGCTTTTGCATTTATTACAGTACAATAATTTGACACTAAGTGCCACAATTGAAAAATCCAAGCTGTAGTCACTAAAAACTTAGAAGACAACTGAAGTTCCATATACCTGTTTGAATGGCAACCAACTATTACCAGGATTAGCAGGATTAGATGGATTTCTAAGTTTCTCCAAAGCATTTTCAATTGCTTCCCCATAGTTGTCCTGGAACCACTTTTCATGGGGTGTTTCAGAAGGTGTGGACGTGATACTACAGACATGCTCTAGAGCAAAAACGATGGGCTTCATCAGTGCGGTGTGCTTTTCACGCATAATCGCAATCTTCTCCTCTCTAGCGAGAAAAAAATATATAAAAAAAGTTGAGAAAATATTTAAAGGCAAAAAAAAGGCTAATCTATAATGCTTTAGAAATACATACTCATACTTGCTTCACAGAAAAATCTGATACTTCGCTTGCCAGTTTAAAAGGGTTATACAGATTATATGACTGCCTATCCTTAGGGTAGGCCATAAATATCAGATCAGTGGGGGTCCGACTGCATCCCCGCCGATTAGCTGTTTGAAGAGGCAGAGCGCCGCAGCCTCATTATTTATGATTCTCCTTCTCGTTCGTAAATTGCACGCGCTTTTACACTTCTAGCAGCTGTGCGAGGTATTGCAACACGGTCTTATTCAAATGAATGGATCAGTGGTGCAATGCCTTGTAACTGCGCGTGCAAATAGGAACGAGGAGGAGAACCATGTAAACCATGAACAGGCTGCGGTGCTTATATGAGAATCTAAGTCTGGTCCAAGTGTTGCTCCAATATACCACATGCTGTACACGGTCTAACATTAACTCAGTACTTAACACTAGGTTACCAAGGTGTGTATATATATATATATCTTCATAATACATTAACATACTTGCGAAGTGTGTTGTTGTTTTGGACTCTCTTCACCTCATCCTCCAGCTGTTGAATACGTCGCAGAACATACATGTGTTGTTGAAGCAGGACACCCAGCCAGAGCTCATCCCAAAGCACGGTGACTCTTCGAAGTTCAGCTACCAACATTTGTACCTGTGTAATACAATTATAATTGAAAATAGTATAATTCTCTTAATATGAAAACTATGGGATATCGACCACAAACTGGAACATACAAACCTGTGAGACCATGGTGGGGCTGGCTGAAGATAACTTTTCCACAATTTTACTGTAACAGTCTTGCATCATGGTTTGGTCCTCATTGAGACCATTCTTCATTTCTTCTCTGTTGCTTTCTTGCGAAGCGGGAAGACTTCCATCATCGCATTCGCCACCCATCAGATCATCCTGCATGTTGCCCAGTAAAGTCGGAATGGCTGACGACAGCTTAGTTCCTGTGTTCAGAAATAACTTCGTATTATTAAGTACCACCAACAAACGGAAACCATAGGTAAATTACCATAGGTTTCCGTTTGCATGACCATTGATTTCAATGGTGACGGATCCGGTGCAAATGGTTTCCGTTTGTCTCATTTAGCAGCCACAATTCCAAGCAAATGTTATCTGCAGTGTGATTGTGTCTTTGAAATGAACACTCAAATTTAATTCACAAACGTTAAGAGGTTTTTATTTTGTAATTTTCTGGCATGAATACATTGCAAAATATAACATTTATGACGTCAAGTCTGATTAGTAGAGCCTAGCTGACGGTCCCGGGCCCGACTCCTGGGACCCCTGCCGATCAACTGTTATGAAGGGACTGCTGCCCCTTTTTTTCTTCTTGCTCACGGAATAGTCGACACGCATTTAGCAGCTATTAACCGGTATTGCAGCCTTTTCTCCCGTTCACTTCAATTGGAGAAAAGGCTGCAATACCTGCGAATCGCCACTAAATTTGTATCGACGATTCAAAGTGAGCAAGACGAAAGGGGAAGCATCACCCCCTTCTAAACAGCCGATTGGCTATAGTCCCAGGAGTCGGACCCCGACTTATCAGCTATTGACGGCCTATCCTGAGGATAGGCCATCCATTTTTATCATCTGGAAAACCACTTTAAATCTTAGCTTCAAGGCTTGTAGTGGCAAGAGCATATTCCCACAGTCTGTGTCCCCCTGTACTTTTGCAGCAGCTGGAGGAGCCACAGGTTGGAGACCACTGCTCAAAAATAAAAGGGAAACTGTTCTAGCGACATGAACCCTTTAATAGTTTTATTATAAGTACTCACCAGAAGACTGAGATTCATTACTCAATGAGATGCTTCCCACTATTGCTGGGTAGAGAATGAGGTGAGGAGAATCATGTGCTACTCGGCACAGTAAATTACAGATGCTCTGCCTAACATAAACTTCAGGGTGATTGAGCCGTGAAAAAAGTTGAGGAATTATACCTAGAAAGTTAAAACACAGGTATTATTATACATTGGAAGCCCGACAAGTTCAAAGTGCATAAAAACTGGTCTACCGAATGTGGTTTGAACAGGGGAAGAGACCGGCTATGGAGGAATATAGTAAGAATTGATTTTTCTGATGACCTGCAAATAAACAAATGCCAAGCTGGATGTTGAACGGTGTATTCAGAATTTGCTGTGATTAGGGGAGATATTTGCAAACTAAACTATATTTCAACAAGATGGCGGCAGGTCAAGATGGTGACAGGTAAAGTCTTACTAGATTTTGCACATTAAATATATGTTGATATGCAATTTGCATCCCTGTTGTAGGTGCATTTTTGGTTCTGCTTTAATAACTAAGCAAGATCTTTGATTTGCGACATAAGTTAAGCATTTAAATGTCACCTCTCCAGGGCGCTGTGGGTGTGGTCTCCAGGCCTTGCTCCAAATACTGTCTAAGTTCTCCAGCGTGTTTTACCAATAGTCTGAGCAATCGTAGGGTTGCCATAACAATGACATCGTCAGTGCTCTGCTTAGATGAGCTGTTTAAGTGTAATCGCGGATCATCTTCATCAAGTGAAACCTTTACAGCAGTTTAAGCACAGAAAATTCACATTTTCATACAAGTTAAAGCAATAGAATACATTTTATACTGAACTATACAAGACCAGTTTTAGTTAAGAAAACGCCACTTTCTAACAATAACTTGCAAGGCTAGCGGTCACATCTGCGTTCAGTATTTCCATTTCTCTGCTCAGTCATAGGAGCAAAGCAACGAAAATACCGGACACTTCCAGTTCCGTTGCACCACCGGCAGCCGACAGAACCCATTGACTTTAAGGTGTTCAACTGGGGTGTCTGGTTTTACCGGAAACAATAGCGCAGCATGCTGCACTATTGTTTCTGTTAATTTCTCCAATGCAGATTTGAACCAGGCCTAAAGCGAAGGAGGACTTTTAGAGCTTTATGGACTTTTCTGTTGAAGCATTTTTTTTTAGAAGTCCACTGCGTGCCACTCCTCTGTTATTTCTCCTGGAAATGTGTGAACGAACGGTGTGTTACCATTCCCCTAAAGCAATGGGTCATGTCCACACACACAGTCAGCACAGATTGGACAGTGTCTGGCTTTATGGGGACACACCCTATTTAAAAGGCAAATTATACATTTCCAGGAAGAATAACTGAGGAGCAGCTCTATGATGAGTTCTAAGAAAAGGTGCTCCAGCATTTATTTATTTTTTATAGGGAATACAAGTCTTAACTAAAAAAATAGACATGTCAATAAAGCGGACAGGTCCTTTCGAATTCAAATGCTGATTTTCTGTAACCAGAGAGCAATATAGGTGCTCAGTTACAACAAAAGAGAGTGCCGACAAACAGCACTCTAAGGACAGCAGTTACTAATGTAAATATACACATGAAGTAACTCCAGTGTGTGAACACACCAGTACTACATCCCACAGCGTAACTCACCCGTCCAGCATTCAGCTTTAAGAAGGTGAAGTAAGCGCTGCAGGACAATTTGTACAAGCTAAAAATCCGATCCACAACTTTTCGCCACAGCTTGATAAGACCTTCAGACGCAGTCTCATCTAGGTCTGCTAGC
This sequence comes from Rhinoderma darwinii, assembly GCF_050947455.1. Classification (NCBI taxonomy): domain Eukaryota; kingdom Metazoa; phylum Chordata; class Amphibia; order Anura; family Rhinodermatidae; genus Rhinoderma; species Rhinoderma darwinii. Next base: position 118,844,908 of record NC_134692.1, read on the forward strand.
CAAGGGCAATTGGCTATGAGTTGTCTCCAGATGACATCAACTGTATCATTTTCATCACGGTCCTCATTCTCCGTGATCTGTAGGGACATATCCTCATCCTGAAAAAAATAATAATACAGAAGTGTAAACACATACAAAACTGAACTTTTGAACAGGTCACAGTGAAAATTCATGCAGAAATAACAAATATTTTACTTATTTATTTACTTTAGAGTTGGAATATTTTCTTCTCTATACTCAAGTATAAATTTTGTTTCTTATTTCGAGTACGCATGCGGTTTATTTGTATAGTAGTCATGTGCCACAATAGCTTAGCCGAACTAACAGTCATGTGCCCCCAACATACACTGCTCTCAGCAGAATACAGAATTTGTAATAGTCTCTAGAATAGATATGAAACTTTTTTTTTTTTAACTGTGGTTTCTCTAATTTAGAAAATACCTCTTTATTTACCCTATTAGGAGATTCTGAGTTAATAGAGGGGGTCCTATGTTCAGGATTCTAATCTCTTGGTCAGAATGGGGAGCGGTTACAAAGAGCACCTCCTGCTCTTGAGGACCTGTTCTGTCCTGCATTACATGGACAACTCATTGATTTGAATTGGCACTGTGTAATGCTTAATTTCCCCTATGGCGGAGCTGCAGGGAAATTTAACAATTACTGCCGGGTTTCCCCATAGATTACAGCTGAACACTGTGGGTCCCCAGCAGGGGGACACTTTGGACGATTGCTACTTGTTAAAAGGGTCCATTGACCATAAGCAGATCACAAAGTGGAGAACTCCTTTAGTGTCAACAATATATGCAAACTATACCAATACATATGACTATCTGGAAGGAACGTACTTAAAGAGGCTCAGTCAAAAGATTATAAGTGCCCTATCTCCTACATAATCTGATCGGCGCTGGAATGTAGATAACCGCAGTGGTTTTTATTTAGAAAAACTATCAATTTTGACCAAGTTATGACCTATTTTAGATTTATGCTAATGACTTTCTTAATGCCCAACTGGGCGTTTTTTAGCTTTTGACCAAGTTTGCATTGTAAAGAGAAGCGTATGACACTGATCAATTGGCGTCATACACTTCTCTCAATTGATGTACTCAGCACATAGTGATCTTGCGAGATCTCGATGTGCTGTCACTTACTTACACATTAACTTTACTGAAGTGTCTTCAGAGTGAATAGACATCGCTTCCAGCCAGGACACTGTCTATTCACAATCCCGACACTTCGGTAACGTTTGTGGGGGACTTAATGACAGCAAGCGAGATCTCGCGAGATCACGCTGTAAATGACAGCACAGCGTGATCTCGATGTGCTGTGAGTGTAAGTGAAACACAAACGTTACCGAAGTGTCGGGATTGTAAATAGACATCGCGTCCTGGCTGGAAGTGATGTCTATTCACTGTCAAGACACTTCAGTAAAGTTAATGTGTGAGTGACAGAACAGAGTGATCTCGCATGATCACGATGTGCTGAGTACATGAATGGAGAGAAGTGTATGACGTCGATTGGTTAGCATTAAGACAGTCATTAGCATAAATATAAAATCAATCATAACTTGGTCAAAATTGATTGGTTTTCTAATTTAAAAAAACACTGCTGTTACCTGCATTACAGCGCCGATCAGATTATGTAGGAGATAGGGCACTTATGTGGTGACAGAGCCTCTAAGTGTGCTAAGGCTTTATTCTGTGGTGTTCATCTTTGATCAAAATTTCTCTGTATTGAGAACTCTTATTTTATCATTGTGCGTTGTATTTTATAGCAATGACTGTCCATTCGCAAGGGTTTTCTACTTTGTACTGAGAACTCCCTCTAAACATACCTGGATTCCAGCAGGACGGCACATTGCTTGTCCCAAGATACCATAGATCTTTTCCTTATCTTCTTCAGATACATTATCTGGTAATAGGCCTTCTACCTCTAATTTCTCTTGCGGCAACAATTTCACACCTTCACCTTGACTAAAGACAATAGAGTAGGAAACAGAAAACGGAGTTCGTGACAGTTCAAGAAAATGCACCGATTGAGCATAATTTTAGAGTTAAATAGGTGATCAGGAGTCCCGCTGGAGCAACCGAATTAGGTGGTTTACATGCATGCAGAATGTAACTGCTGCAGCCAATCTTAGGGCTCAGTGGTCATATGTTGTATTTCTGGCATGTTAGAAATACGATTAGTGACCAGCGAGCCCTCATTAGCTGCAGCAGTTACATGCATGTAAACAACCACCGGGAATGCTGCCTGAGCGAGAGCACTGGTTCGCTAGGGGGCAACGATATGCAAGTATTGCTTTTTTTGTTCATTTATCTCATTTCCAGCCCGACTAAAAATAAAAAAATTCACATCCCGAATAATCCCTTTAAATTCTACATCTAAATAAATCTACGGCAATACATTATGTGCTGGACTACGCTTTACCTTCACGAAACCAAAAAGAAAACTAGATAGTCGGCCTCATTTATCAAAACTAACAGAAAAACTGGCCTTGTTGCCTTTAGCAACCAATCACAGGGCAGCTTTTATTTCTTCTATTTCTCTGGGAAAATTAGAGATCAGCTTTTTCTTTTTGAATGGAGCAGCGGTTACACGTATTGTATCACCAGTTGAATACACAGTCGGGAATGGAAACTGCATACTATATGCATATACAGTTCCCATTCCCGACTGTCTTTAACTGGTGATGCCTCCGGTGGCTTCACAGCTAGAACTGCGATCCTGGTAACAAATGAAATATTAGAATTTCTAGGTGGTCTACAGCCGGAGATATGGCTATTTTAAGTGATCCCCCTTCCCTCCAACCTCAGTCTCTCACACTGTGTGAAGCAGCTTCATGCTGCAAGGACAGTGTCAGAGGCTCTGAGGTAGCTCCACCTCAGGAGAATCGCTGATGTTGACACCCACTTGGCTAGTATAGCCTCATTTGCATATTTAGAAAAAAGCGCATAGCTTAAAATGAACGTTTTGGGGCACAATTTTCCCTATCATTATTAGTGTGACAGCGCCTATTAGATTAGCTAGGAGATAGGGCATTACTAAACTAGTGACAGATCCTCTTTAAGGTGTCCAGAGTGATGTGGAGACTGGAAAGATTCTCCATTCTTTAAGAAACCTTCAAGAGGTTATCCAGGTAAGGGGTGATGGCAACTATCCTGGAGAGAAGCATCATTAGTTGCCACAACCGTGGTGGAGATATTAAGCTGTGGCAAGCACAAAAGTGGGTAAACTATCATGAAAACAAAGCGGTGGGGTGTCTCCTAGCGATAAGGATATGAAGGAATGCGACTGTCAATAAAGGAAAGGATCTTTTCCTTGTTCCAGCGATGCAAACACCGACTTCAGGGATTCGATTGGAAGTCTCAGAACGTGAATGAAGTGGGGAAAAAAAAACTACTCGTCTCCATACAGTACAATGATTGCTCTATGTAAATATATAGCCAGTCGGTGCTCATTTTAATCACAGAAACCTGCCAGTGTAAGACCACCCCTAGCATTGTTAAAAACCAACAACTCTACCTACCTAGCATTGTCCACCACCTTTCTTCCCCATCTGTATGCCCAACTAGCCAGTGCTGCCCAAGACTTAGCCACTTCAGGAGCTTGCACAGAAGACAAGTGATATAGCTGTCCCAGTATAAAATCCGGCTCACCAACACCAATGTTCACTGTTATAAAGAAAATAAAAGACAAGTATTACATACAGAAAGGAGACTTAAAAAGAATTCTAAAAAGAACCTAATTACAGTCAAGTAAATTTACAGTCTATAGAAAAATTGCCCCCAATAAACTAAAATCCATTTTACCTGTGGATTCACTTTCAATACGAGGATACTCTTCATCCATGGCATTTACAGGAGGCAGATCGATTAGACCGAGTACATTTTTACCCAAAGTAGAGAGATTTGTAATGTTTGCTTGAGGACGTGCTCGGTACACTTGCTTCATCTGTCCTGAAATCTCTTTCCAATCTGCTTGGATCCATTTGGCCAGAGTCAGGATAGATTTCGCTACAGCATATTCAGCTTTTGCAGATTTACAGAATGAAATAGCACATGAACTCAGCATTTCCATGGCATGAGTAGGCTGACCTGCCAATCAAATCACCCACAATGTAAAACAGAAATTACGCTCTGTGTAACAGCTTCACAGAGCATGGGTAGAAAGCTCATTATCCAATTTCAGACTAACCTGCAGCGTACAGTAATTTAGCCTTTTCAATGTCAAGCTCCGGTCCCCACTTTTCATCTATCTGGCCATGAAGCGAGAGATTCTTGAAATTCGCAACTAAATCCTGGGCATTGGTCACTTGTCCAAGTTGGATATTGCTGCACTGGGCAATTAACCTTGCGGCGAGGGTAACATTGCCACGTTTTCTTGAACATTTAGCAGCGGTTAAACCTAATTCCATCAGATGACTCTTGACAGACATGGTTTGATCTGTAAAGTATCAGCAGACAAGGCAGTCTGAGAAACTAAGAAGTATACGGAGCAAACTATTAGAAGGTATTACCTATGTATTTAGCAATCTGCAAAATTACAGTTACACACGTTCCTGAATGACTGACACACGCAAGGGCTCTTAAAGCATGCTTGATTTTGGTTCACTAGAGTATCCCTTAAAGGAACAGTGTCATCACAATTTTTTTTTTCATATGTTAAAGATGTTAGTGCTTTATTAAAAACGTTTATATTTATTTGTGTGTTTGTGTTTTACTTTTTCATATTTTTACACTTTTTCTTCCCTATGGGGGCTGCCATTTTTTGTTCCATTTCTGTATGTGTCGATTGACACATACAGACATGGAATACGGCAGCCACAGTCCCATAGGGACTGCGAACGGCTCCCGTCCCATCCACTTCTGTGTACGCCGTCTGTGTGGGAACTGCGCATGCGCCGCTCCCACACAGTCCAATTTGAAATTGGCGCCGTCCGGCGCCATTTTCCTGTGGACCGGAAGTCGCGGCCGGACAGTAAGATTACTACTTCCGGTCGCGGCTTCCGGACTTGTGCACTTGGACCAGCGGCAGCAGACGGAGCGGACGGGCCGGAGGGAGCCGCGGCGGCAGGAGCAGGTAAGAGATTTCAATGTATGTTCGTGTTTGTGTACGTTTACTACTGTATGTAAACCTACTACACTGTGTGTTAGCTCAAAAAATGGCGACACACAGTGTAGGAGGATAGACCGTTCAAACCCCTCGTTTATCCCGGCACTAGCCAGGATAAAGGAGGGGGGGATGCTGAGAGCTCACTAGAGCGAGGGCTTTTTACCCAATTTTGCAATGCTGCAATTTTGGGAATAGCTCCATCTAGTGACCTGACTCGTGAAAAAAATAAAAAAAATTTGAACAATGTTTAATCACCTACACACTAAATGTTTAATTTAAAAAAAAACAATGTTTTTCTGGCAACACATTCCCTTTAAATACTATCAAAGTGGGCAGCATGGGATAATGATCTGTTCCGCGGATCAATATTTAGCTTACTGCATACTGTACAGTATAATTGTGTAATTACTGAACGCCATTGTCCAGAGGCTGGGTATGGGTCACAAACAAAAGAAAAAGCACGTTGGCCTTTTTCTAGTCTCTCTCATATTAGTCTTCATGAAAATGTCAGAGAAAGAACTGCCAGATGTCCAGACTAGGAGCCCGGCATTAATGGGGGCTCTAGTTGTCGGACTCCCACCTGTCTCTCAAATGATCTAATTGACAGCTCATACAAGTGAAATAAGTCCAGCCCCTGTACAACCCCCTTAATGAAAAGCTGGCTAGCAGATACACTTCTCAGCATTAGGCAGGCTCCCCATCAGAGTCCAATGGTATAGACTTAAAATGTTGACTAGACAGCCACAAACATGTTTTTTTTCTTCGTCATTTTCGACATAAAATTACAGCTTAAAGGGGTTATCCGGGTTTCTGTTTGAAGCGCATGGTTTAAATGGTTTTCGTCCTCGTTACTTGCACGCGCCATTACATGTGTAGCGGCCGTGCAAGGTATCGGACAGCGGTGCAATAGCTTGCACGGCCACGTCAAACGTAATGGCGTGTGCACGTACTAATGAGGAGAACCATGTAAACAATGAAGAGAATGTGGTGCGTACGAGCAACGCGGCCTCTTCAATCAGTTGATTGGCGAGGGTGACTAGAGTCGGACCCCCACCAAATCGAATATTGATGGCCCATCCTAAGGAAAGGCCATCAGTTTTAGAAACCCCAATAACCCCTTTAATGCAAAATTGCATGAAGGCGCCCATGAATAGCTCAGGGTGGCATTTACATTGTGCTATTAGTCACTTTTAGAACATATGGGGGTAAAACATTATTTTTTTTATTTTATAATTCATGTTTTATGTTATTTGTAATTTATGGTTTATTTGCATATTACGGATGTCAAAATGGTGAAGTGGGTTGAGGCAGCAAAAGGGTTGAATAAGTCCTTATGTAGTATGATGGAAGGAGACCTTTACAAAAGTGTTTACTTTTAGAAATAAAAAAGGATATGGATAAAGTTACTAAACCATCTTCTAGACCCTGGTCATGCGCTCCTGACAATGTGGCAACACAGCAAGAACTACCTCTGAATTTATCAGCGAGTCGATTTTGGAAGGTGGTATATCTCAGAGCATGTATCCATGGTCTGACATCATGTTGTTTACAGGACCTCAAAGCTTCACTAAAGAGAGGTATCAGGCAGTCCTGGGAGAGACAGTAAAGTATTCTCAGTAATAACATTTAAACATAGAAAATAATAGTATTGTGAGATTTCTATGTAAAAAAAAATGGCATCATTTTACTTTAAATAGCACTAAATAAAAGGAATGCTTACCTCAGTTGAGAGCTTGCTTGACACGGTGGTCTCCAGAGATGATGCACAGTATAGCTGCAATGTTGCTAATATCGGAAGCGACTGGGATACAGTCAATGTGGAGAGCCTTAGTGGTCCCATAGCTATACGCGCGGTTTGCTTCAAGTGTTTTGTAAGATTTCTGTAATTCAGTGTAAAAAATAAAATTAGTTTTTTTTAAATGTTTGAATCAAAGGGTTAAAGATTAAAAAAAACAAACAAAAAAAAACTATTAAAATGCTTTTAAAAGATCTTTGGATACAAAAAGACAGCAGTGATCACAGAATAAGCACACCTGAATCTCACGGAATAACTGGGATACTCAAAAAGGAAAGTATCCCAGATTAGGAAGGGAATGAACCCCATGCTTTGCTTACTCGGAGATGGCTTGCCACTTCTGTTCTTGTTCTGGTTCGCTCAGAGCCAAACTCAAACACACAGAACTTCTAAGCAGCTGAACTTCAATACACTTCTGAAGCTCTCTCGGATCAGGACTTAGCATGTTGGGAAGTAGTTTTTTCATGTCTAAAAACAAAAAAGTAAGTAAAATGGTGTATTTCAGCAAAATGGAAACCCCCACCCCCAAAAAACAAACAAACGTTTAAACGTTATAAAATCAAGAAAGTAAAAAACATTGTATCCTTTCCCCTCCCTACATCACTTGCCACATATACATCAAAACGGAAGTAAAAAAACGGTCATGTGTGCAAGCCTAGTGAGTAATTTAGTGTTTACTACCAAGTCTGTACATATATATGCGGCCAGCCATAGTTCGCAAATGTATTATGACAAATCATCCGTAATATCAGTGTGCCGACTGAAGCACGAGAGATTTGTCACTTTTACAAATATACAAGGTCATTCATTTGGTTAGGATCATTATATGTAGAGATGTAAGGATTGTACCTATTTTTTCCTTAAAGCCACCATTCACAAGGTTTAGATTTTCACCAGGCAGTAATTCCAACTGTTCTGCACATTCAAGGAACTCTCCATACTCAAAGCTACTTAAAGCCCTGTTAAGAAAAAAAAAAATTACAATTGGCAAAGTTCACAGTGCATAGAATTGCTAGCATTCTTTTCTACGGAAGCAAACGAATAACTAACTTAACTTACAATGGAGTTAATATGGCATATTTGCATGGATTTCCACCTCTTTGCCTGACCCTATGGCTTGCCAAAGTTATTGATGAGCTATTAAAAAGTTATTATTTTTTATTTTATTTTTTTTTAAACCCTGCTCTGTCAAAGAGGATCTGTCTCTAGGTCCTACAACGTGAGTTAGTAGTCTTACCCAATAACCGCTGTGTCCAGAGGGGTCTGTCCTGCACTTGTGCATCGCCCCCCCGTTGCGGAGCTATGGACGCCTCTTTATTTAGCAACCATTATGCAAATGACCCGCTGGCTAGTCAAGTGGGTTTGGCTGCCAGCGATTCACAGTGGGTGGAGCTACCACTGAGTGTCTGAAGCGGACCTATCAGTGTAAGGCGGTTTCCTTCAGACACTCCTAGTGGTCCATAGCTCAGCAACGGGGGGGAGGGACGCACAAGTGCAGGACAAACACCACTGGACTCAAGACAGCGGCTTTTAGGTAAGACTGCTAACTCACTTTAATGGACCTAGTGACAGGTCCTCTTTAAACCTATGGGGCCATTAATTTCAATAAATATTCCATATCAACAATTATATGTAATAATGCACAGGAGAGATGAGCAACACGAGAGGACTCACTTAATATAATTGAAGTCTGTCTTCATGTTAATACAACTTCCCAAAGCTCCTTTCTTCAAGTCATGCATGCTGTTCTGCCACTCTTGAATTGCAGTCCAGTCATCAATAGAAATGTAGCATTCGCAGGCCTTATTACCCAAGTAGTTGACTACTTCAGGTAAAGGATCACTGGGTTTTGTCAGGACTGTTTTACGGGCATCCCCTGCAAATCGAAAACCAAGACAAATCTTGTATTCATCAGGTTTACTGTAATGCTCAATGAACAAGGTTTAGGCAGCTGAGAAGTAAAAGTAAGAATTTTAAATGCAGAAAAGTTACCCGACTGCAGTGTAACGGAACGGAAACCAATGTAACACCAGGACGTCTTTGAATGGTACTGATCTTGAGTCAATACATACCATTTGCATGTTTTGGGCTAGCAGATGTGCTGTTTGAATTAGCCAATTTCAGAACCGTCTTGTCAAATCCTGAAGTGCTACAGTCAACTCCAGTCATTGCACATAAGTGTTCCTGATATTCCACTGCTGCTTTCTCAAATCTACAAAAGAATACTGGTTATAAACTTATAACAAATCGCAGAATACTTTCACAATTACAATATATACCATCTTGGTTATTTATGCATAGAAATCCTCTAACTTAAGCGCTCTGCTGTTTCCCTCATCCCTATAGACTTTGAATGGAGCGGCACTGCAAATGCCTCCGCTGCATTCACATGCCTCCTAGCCGACTTAGGGAGTCAGGGGACAGGCCTCCCGCATTCTGGCGATCGATGGGGGTCCCAGCCTTTGGACCCCCATCAATCTAGCATTTATCACATATCCAGTGGATCGGTAAAAGATTAGGTTAGTTGGAATACTCCTTTAAAAGGAGATGTCCAATCAAAAATTATATTCAAGTTAGTATATCTGTCTAATGTTTACTAGACACTCCAGACTTGGCTGCCTTTCCATTTATCAGCTCTGCTCCTATTAGGACATTATTATCGTCAGTGACTGCAGTCTGTCTACCAACATCTAGTCTAAATTCCCCACATGCCCCATCAGAGACTTAGGCTGCTGAACGGTCAGCCTTTCCGCCCAGTTTCACACATGTAATGCGGCCGCCTGTAAATCTCAGCAGGACAATGGGTCTATTATTAAAGGGGAGTCATTAGACCTGTGCAGGGACTTGCGGCTGTAACACGGTTGCATTATAGCTGTCTAAATGAGGACTTTACACTGCAGCTCTGCTTTTGTAGATTATCTGCGCCATATAACCGCAAGCTCAACAGGTACTTCGTGCATGAAGAGTCAATATGCAATAAAAGGGACGCAATTCTTTTATTATACAACCAGGCAAATGACCAATGAGAAAAACCGAATAATATCAGGCAACTGCCACACGTACACGGGTCCAAAATGAGCTTCAATGGAGAGAGAGAGGGGGATCCTGGATTTCTGCCTGATTTCAATTTGAACAGCACTAAGGAAGCTAGATCATATAATACAGGTTACAATTACCTTCCATCTGATTGTAGGGCAACAGAATTGATCCAGGAAAGACTTTTTCCAGCAACAGCTGAAGACCATACAGCAAGTCCCTGTATAGCTTCTGGGCACTGAAGTTCACAAAGGGCTTCCACCACCATCATCACCGTCAGCTCAAATTCTGTTCCCTTCACATATATAAATAGATAGTAAAACGATCTTTGAACAACATAAAGCTCATGAAAGGTGTCTTGTGACTTATAATTGTGATATCGTTTTCTTTTTACCTGGGAGGCGCTGTTAATCTTCATCTCAGACAGCAAGTCAAAGCCATGCCTGACTGTCACAGCTGGTTGGCCAGCCAACAATCCCACTCTCATGATGGCAATTCTGATTCGAGTGAGCCAGTCTTGGCACGTTTGTCGGTTTGTATAGAAGAATGTTCTGATGACCTTTGAAGAAAGAAAAAAAATTATGAAGCTGTAAATGGGCTATAAAGCATTTGCTATTGCAAAGCACACTAAACCATAGTTCATGCATACCTTGGGTGGGGAGGTTAATGCATTTGCACACCCTTCATAGGCATTGTACATCAACTTGTCAAGGTTCTCCAAATACTGTAAGAGAAGTACTAGACGTAACTGATTACTGGCATGTCCTTCATCATTGTCTGCGGTCGTCCACTGACTAACATCCTGGTCTGGATTCAGAGTGTGAGCAGCCAGGCCTCGAATAATACCTGAACACAAAAAGTAAATTGGAGGCATCTGATGAAAAATTACCCAAAGACAAAAATAACCTAGCGTAAAACTAGATAAAAGAAGCGATTTTTTCCTTGCATGACCACCGCATACCTTCGATTGTTTGGAACGTATCTTGAGCTCTTCCTAGGGGTGTCCGTAACTTTGACAGGACAGTGAATTGAGCAGATTCCCATACAGCCCACTGCCACAGGACAGCCTCAGTCTTTAGCAAGTTTCGTGGAATGAGTGAAGAGTTTTGCTTATCCAGTCTCTGGCAGCTATAGAACAACCTCTCCAGCCAGTTATCCTTGCTATTAAGAAAAGAAAAGAAAAGAAAAGAATCAATAAATGCACCTATAATAAATGCAATAAAAAAAAAATATAAAAAAAAAAAAAAAAGAAAGGCGTGAACAGTTCAAGGACAAATTTTTTTTAATCTGGATTTATGTAACACTGTTGACAGGAGTGCTAGGCTGGGGATGGGAAACTTGAGCTCATTGTCCACACACATACAAGTTAATTGCTAACAAATTATTGTAGAATGTTTTTAAACAGTTTTTATGGAAATTGTTATATCTGAAGTGGTCATTTCCCCCCCACCGGAGAAATGCCTCAAGTTCTACAGAGAATCATCACCCTCTTAAGATTTCACGGAGAGAGAACCCTAGCACTGCCAGAGTTAAAAGACCAAAAAATAAAATAAAAAGTAGTGTCTTATTTTAACTTTGTGGTTCTATATTTCACAACCTTTTGTCAAACACTCAGTTCTAGATTTATACAATTTGCTACTAAATGCAAAACACACAGCCTTACCCTGATCTATGAAAGTTCCCATATAGAATAAAACTGATGACGTCAGAAAAATCCTGCGGATGAAAAGTGTTGCTGGGAGATTTGCTCATGTGATTTCGCACTGTAGAGGAAATTTCCTGCATTTCAGTGTGGCTTGTATTACTGTTGAGAAGGACAAAAATAAAAGTGAATATGTTAACGCGTTGCTAAATCTCTGTTCACTCTATAATGGAGCAATGACAGCGGTGCTAGATCATTTTCACACATAGAACAATGAATCACGATGGACCACAGTGACTTATAATGGGGTAATCCGGTTTCTGGTATTTTTGTCAACAAAGCGCTGTAGACCGTTCTGTTTTGCTTTCAAACCCTGACTGAATGCCCAAAACGCAAGTGAGCAGAGCTGTATCCTGACAAATAAGCATTGTTAGATTTAATCTTATTGTGGTGCAGTCCGATATATTGGAAAATTTGAATGATATTTTGCTATATCAGTTTAAATTTTCCTTGGAGTGTGCATTTCAAAGTCAGCAAGAACAAAAAAATGCCAACAGAAAAAGAAGTCGTAAAGTAACACGAAGTATCCCAGTTTTCCCTATTAAAAAAAAACAAAAAACATATGAAACGCAATTCCAGTTAAAACAACATACCTTAATACAATGTCTAAAGGAATAGATTTCAAAAGCTTCCCAAATGCTTGTCTGACCCGTGTTCCACTAGACACAAGTTGCGCACGACACACATCAACACACCTGTAACAAAATACATAGAACATTAATTCACATTTACCATTCTTTCAAGAATAAAAAAAAAATACACAAAACACTCCCGAAGCCACCCTGGCACAGAAGGGAAAAGGAGAGAACTAAAAACTTGCCATATAGTGATCCTACAAAAAAAAAAAAAAAAAATTGTAGCAAATTTTAAATTCATTATTTTTCCATTTCATTACACCTTAATCATCTTAAGGCTGGAATCACACAACCATGTTACGTCCGTAATGAACGGAACGTATTTCGGCCGGAAATCCCGGACCGAACACCATGCAGGGAGCCGGGCTCCTAGCATCATAGTTATGTACGACGCTAGGAGTCCCTGCCTCTCCGAGGAACTACTGTCCCGTACTGAAAACATGATTACAGTACGGGACAGTTGTCCGGCAGCGAGGCAGGGACTCCTAGCATCGTCCATAACTATGATGCTAGGAGCCCGGCTCCCTGCAGTGTGTTCAGTCCGGGACTTCCGGCTGAAATACGTTCCGTAAATTATGGACTTAACATGGTCGTGTGATTCCAGACTAACACAGCTAGGGATGACAACAAGGCCACAAAAAAAATTATTGAAAGGGTTATCTCACACTAGGATAGGACATAACTTGCTGACCGGTGGGGTCCTTACTTCTACTCCTTAAGGCCCCATTGCCACTTTGTCTGCACCACTGATGACCGGTAGATATGCAGAGAACTGCAATACAGCTCTAATTCAATGTATTGGCGCTGAGTTACAGTACATGTCGAATATCTCCAGCGAGTACACAGTGCACCACATCGGGGGCAACCCCTCAATGATCGGCAAGTGATGACATATCCTAGCCACATGCAATAATTTGCTGTGTTAGTCATCATTCATATTACGCGCACGCTAGTGTTCACACAAACATACCTCTGCAGTAGGTCTTCTGGTAATGATGATGATAGAACATGGAGGCTGTTACAAGCTTGTAAGCTAATAGAAACATCTTCAAATAGGGCTGGAAAGTGGAAAATCATTGTTAACCAGGATTATGAAATTTGCATAACAAACTGAGGCATTAAAGAAACAAGATTTAAAAAAATTAAAGAAAACAAATAAAACAATATGTTGTCATCCATCCAGGCTATAAAACTTTGAAATGAATAATAATTGGTAGGAGTGGAAACAGACTAGCCTTACTATTTGCCAGTAGTCCTTTGCAGAAATTGTGAAAAGATGGAAGTGAAAATAACGGTGTGTAGGTGTCAGATTTCTTCATGAGGACAGCAACTTCCACAGCCCAGCTCATCAACAATTTCCTAAGGGGATAAAAGGCAAATATAGAATAATCTAGCATTGGATTAAAAGGGTAGTCTCACCACCAGGGTTGCATTGCATATATCTCATTATGCCTTGTAATTTTTAAAGGACCCTCCCTGAGAAGAAGTCACTCCACTAAACCTTACATGTCATCCTCTAGGTTTGCCTCGGTTGCTATTAAAGCCGTCCTCCAGCAGTGCCCTGGAACAGAGGATGTGCATGTGAACTGAAGATTTCCCCAGGCCTCTGTATCTGCAAAAGCATGATCTGAGAATGTGCAGTTTAATTAGCGGATAGTGAAGCTTCTGCTCAGAACTATCCTGGGCTAAGCCACTAGGTTTACAGGCACATCTCAGTCCTTAGCAGCACAGGAGGAGACCTTACATCAGTGAAGTGCGATTCTTCTTCATGGGCAGTGTCTAGTATTGCAGCTCATCTTCATTCACTTTTTTTTTTTTAAATTCGTCCATTGAGGTCTTTAGTTTTAAGCCGCTGTAATACAGATTTGTGAACAAAGCAGGAACATTTTCCCACAAGCTTTGTTTGGAACAGTTCTCCCTGCTGCTGACAAGATTTGACCCCATTCTTGGCTCCTGTATGGAGCGTATTATTATTGTCTAAATGCAGCCTTAGTAGCAGCTAAAATTATGTAAGATCTGGGGAAACAAAAAGTATAACGATCGTTACGAAATCACTGCGCAGAGTGTGGTTTTAGAAAATCCAATGTTTTCCTCTTGTTGTTTTTGTTCCTCCTCCCCATCCCCTTAATGCTATTTTACTAAAACGCTGCAGCTGCATCCCCCCACTCCCTATTATTAACAGAGAGCCAGCAGGAAAGGTAAAGTGAACTACAGGCTGCTGGAAGGTGAGGAAAAACGCCACCCTCCCCTAATAAGCAAACCTCACTTCACTAAAACCAGAACAAGTTTTAGACTATTTTGGACCGTGAAGTTACCGAGAATCTTGGTAAAGGTTGTCTTTCTTCAACAGCATTCCCAGCAGATTTAGAATAACAGAGAAATGCTTCTTGGTGGCAGTGGTTACTGTGCTGATCACTGCTCCATCAAATAATGAGGGAGATGATGAGCTGAGACTACTGGAAATAAAGTGGTCATGCCTTAAAAAAAAAAAAAGGGGGAGGAAAGAGACAAATTCAACGTCAAATACAAACGAAAGTGTCATAAGCATTTTATGTCAAATAGCAGAAAAATACGCACGTTACATACCTGGTGCAATGTGAATACAAGGTGCAGAGTACAGAGTACTGTACTTCCGGATAGTGAACAGCAATTTCCTTATGTACGACCATTAGATTCTTACTCAGCAATGCAAACACAGTGGGAGACAGAGCCCACATCTGTATATCAAAAAACCAACATGTGCAGGAATTATATAAACGTGGAATAAATTAGATACACACACAACGTATTGCAGAGGTTCAGAACAAACCTGCACCACTAAGGCCCTGTCCACACTAGTGAGTGTCACAGCTTCTGTTGAAACTTATCCCGATGGACTTCTAATGGGGTCCATCAAGTATCTGATATTTATAAAGACTGTGCCTTTGACGATTAAAACTACCTGAACCCTTATGGACAGAACCCAAAACTGGAAAGATTGTACGTCAAACAGATTTTTGTGTTGTTTTTTCTTAACCCCTTGAGCACCCAGCTAATTTTGTCTTTTTTGGTATGCGCCACTTTATCTGGAAATAACTTCGTAATGCATTCGTGCATACAAGTAATTCTGACATTAAAATTTCCCATGTGGCCCTTTTATTAACGCAACAATTAACATTTTTATTTTTTCACTTTGAGAACGTTATAAGAATTCAAAATAACAGTAATTTTGGTGCCTGACATTTTCTTAACGGTTTGCAGAGAATTTCAAGTGCCCAAACATTAAAAGACCAGAAAACATCCAATTTTCTAAACTGCTCCTCTCAATGTATAGAAGTATATTGGAAAAATTCAACCTTATAGATTTTTGCAGGGATTAAAAACTTAATTGGTAAAACAAATTTAAAAAATAAAAAAAAATTCAGAAGTGATTTTGATGCTACAAGACTATAGCAGAAAATGCACTTTAGGTGGTCACCCTGCAAGCCAATGTCAGATCCTTTAGGCTATTCTCACATATTTTGATGCACATTTTTGAGCCAAAGCCAGAAGTGGATCCAGTGGGAAGGAGAAGTATACATTCCTTTATTTTTCCCATTCCTTCTGAAACCACTTCTCAAAAATCTGCATCAAAATCTGTAACAAATTGCGACGTTTGAACAAGACCTTAAAAGGAGCCTTGAAACATGACTGTCCCTAGATCAGCCAAACCAAATACACCAATATTTAAGACCACTCTGTTTTTAAGTTTTTGCTCGTCAGCACAGAGAAGGGTTCTGGTTGGCTGTGTGAGATGTCATGTGAACTGGCACTCTGAAGGAAAGTATTCTCATTGCGGTGATCCAGCTGGTATGTAGATGTTTATGGCAATGATACATGTGGAAAAAGTATGCAAAATAGCTCCGCTCCAGAAGGAATTCAAGGCAATTTTTATTTCTTTTTTTTTTAATAAGAAGTTAGACATTGTGATTAGTGCAACTTTATAAAAATATTTTATAAAAAATTGGTTTTACTTGATAGAGCTGATCTGTATTCTCTATACAAAGCCGGTGCATCGTTCACTAAATCCTGCTCCCGTCATATCCGCATGACTGATTGGTTGAATGACAGCGGGTCCTGCGTGTCTGACATGCAGGATCCACCTGTAACCTATCAATTCTAAGTTCAAAGCAGCTGTATCTCAAAAAGAAAAACTAAGTTTTAATTAAAAAATAAATAAAGGGTTTAGAAAGTTGCACTAATCCCATGGTCTAACCTTTTTATAAAAAAAAAATAAATGTTGGTAAATTGCCTTTCAAAAGGTGTACATAGCCTTAAAACTCATTGTAATGAGTGAAATCTGCACTTCAATCTGCTGACCGGTGGTAACAAGGAGATTTACGGTATATGAAGACTTTGCTGGGGTCTTAACGATTCTCATGGACAGAATACGTGACTGGTCTCCAGTGTCTGATCACAATAGATCATCTATTGCAGCTAAATATTTTATTAAAATGACAACTTACCCCAATCAGTGAATTTTTTGCGTTTCCAATCGTTGTCAGAACATTCAAGTCAAACACAGCAACAAACTTTGCGCTGTCCACACTAAAAGTATGGTTCTTAAAGGCTTCATGCTGGATTTCGGCACAGGCTTCGGGTAGTTGCAGAAAACCCAAGAGACTGTTCAAAGCAGATGTAATTTCTCCTAAAATCAATTTATATGCGGTCTCCAAAACGGGAATGTTCTTCAGGGTCAATACTGCCTGGTACAGAGTGTTGGCTGCACCAATTACCTAATATTAAAAAGAACATTAAAAACTAACAATTTATTTTCCTGTTTTCAACAAATCTCAACTATTGAAAAATATGCATTTGAGTTTACAACTCAGCCTGCAGACATTGAATAAACTTCCAGCAAATAAAATACAGATTATGGCAAAAATATTCTTGAAAAAATATGTAATGTTCAAGATTTCATTAATCTATATGCGAAGGCTAAAAAGGCATAAATCACTACACAAAACCTAATGGGTGACAATAGGGGTGACTATTAATGAAGAACGATGCCAAATGGGGCTCCTCTACTCGGGAATTTCAGCGGCTCATGATATTGCAGACCCATTTCACATGGACAGCAATTGGTTTCAATGGCTGTTCTATTCTAGATTTCTCCTGCATCTATAGGTTGCCACAAATCAGTTAAATTCCTTCAGTGGCCACAAAAATAATAATAATGTCGAAGACATCAAATACTTCTTACTTCATTCTCCTTATGGAATCGTAGCGCAAGCAGCTTTGAGTTGGG
Organism: Rhinoderma darwinii; assembly: GCF_050947455.1. NCBI lineage: Eukaryota > Metazoa > Chordata > Amphibia > Anura > Rhinodermatidae > Rhinoderma > Rhinoderma darwinii. The sequence goes on from NC_134692.1 coordinate 118,862,454, forward strand.
CACAAAGAGTTTCTCCACAAAAGTTGAAGGTAATTTAGTATTAATTTGTTCGACAATCTGAAATAATAAAAGATGGACCATGTACAAATGTTTACCTTACCGCTAATATATTACATTTTTAATTGGTCACCACTGAATTAGGTCATGAGAAAGAGAGAGAAAGAGAGAGAAAGAGAGAAAGAGAGAGAAAGAGAGAGAAAGAGAGAGAAAGAGAG